>NC_053156.1:27702907-28002907 GCF_016835505.1 Polypterus senegalus
ATTGGCCCTCAAATTTTATGAAGAACTTTCATGAACGAGAACAGAATTGGGCCATCACCAGTACACATCTGCAATACTTAGCTGAGCGGGACAGGAAGACAAACATGGTAGAAACATGAAAGTGTCAGCCAGCATCTGGACGCCTGTCTTCTGTTCTGTGAAGCTGTGTAAGAATCTATCTATCTATCTATCTATTATATAGTGCCTTACATGTCTAAAGGCAGCACATTGGTGCAGTGGTAGAACTACTGCCTCACCATACATCCCAGGTCCAGTTTGGGTTTCCTCTGTGTGCTCCAGTTTCCTCCCACAGTGCAAAGACATGAAAAATAAGTGGATTGGAGATACTAAATTGGCCTGTGTGTGTGGTTTCTGTGGGTGAGTGTGTGTGTATTAATCCTGTGATGGTCTGGCACAGTTTGTTCTGTATAGTGCCATTCATTTATCTATCTATCTATCCTTCCATCAACCATACAGTGCCTTTCATCCATCCATCTATCTACTATATTGTGCCTTTCATCCATCCATCCATCTATCTTTTATATTGTGCCTCATATCTATCCATCCATCCATCCATCACATACTGCCTTCCAATCGCCCATCTATCTATCAAATAGTGCCTCTCTCATCTATCTACTGTATGTGGCTCTGTGCCTGCAATTTAAAACACTGAATCATCTATAACTGTGTGCCTGCTTGTGTTTTTGCAAGATAAAACATTTTTGCATTTATCCACCAGGTCTACATATTTTAACGCAGTTTTTAAATGTTAAAAAATTATATTAAATGTTTTAAAATAATAAAAACAAATCGCCCATGAGTAAAATGCTAAGTAAAGAGTCGCTTCTCAATGCGGTCCACATTAAACTGAATTAACCCAAACTCCCTTTTGATGAATGAAAGTGGCCTGTGACTGACAGGCTGGTCTCATGTCCTGCGTCGTGGGGGGAGATGTGGTCAGGGCTCACCTAAGGTAATGCCCCACACCTGCTTTCAATCTGGAGGTTCCTGGATGTCTGAGTGCTTTGCAGATCCTGATTGCGGAACTGAATATCAGATCCTTTGGTTACGGCTGGGTTTGAAGAGGGAATGCAAGTTCAGCTTACAGAAAGTTCAAACAGTTTGCAATGAAGTTTAACTTTCGAAAATAGAAAGAACATCAACCCCCCATCTTAGAACAAACAACAGATTTACACAGAAATCAGCCCGCAGCTAAAAGGGATTTTGGGCAGCCAAATTATCAGCATACACATTAACTGATACTTTGAATACGGCCCGCGGGTGTCTCGGAAAATCAGTCATTTATGAATAATCCAATAAGGACCGTAATTGGGACTTTACATGATGGATAGGAATTTTTCTTTTATAGTTTGTGTATGTTTGACAGGAACTGAAAGAGGGCTGCTGCTTTCTGTTTACACATCTTGACTCTTATTAATAAACACGTTTATCAAATCAATTTAAATACAAATGTATGTGTGGGGTTATAACACATGTGGCGTACATGTGAAGGTAAGGGGATTTTATCTTGGAAGAACAGAACAATAGACGGTACACCCATGACACGAAATTTTATACTGTAGGTTTACCCAGCGCAGGTTAGCAGGGCTGCAGATGGGGTTGTCCCTAGCAAGCCCAGGAACAACACTGCAGGAATTTAATAAAATATAACATATTATATTATAATATAATATAACATATCGATTCATTGGTCCATTTTCTACACCCACTTATCCACAGCAGGTTTGGGGGGTAGTGGACACTCAGGCCAGCAAGCACAGGGACAACACTGCAGGAATATAATATAATATAGTATAATATATCATTTTTTACGCAGTTAAGTGTAGTGCCTAAATGGCTATATAAAAGAATGAAAAACATATTACATATACAATATGAAACGAATTGTGTCTTTAACGTTCTTTTCTATTTTTTTCCAGCATGGAAATTGCTATTACTTGTTTTTTCTTTAGCAAATGAACCCTGAAATGAGTTTACAAATGAGGCTTACTACGTAATGTTCAGATTTTTACAAATGGATTTTTAAAGGTGGTTGTGTCACGCCAGGAGCCACTGGCACAGATGGACTCGGCCACCTTAGAGTATCTAAAGCAGTCTGTGGTCACTGAAAGGTGCTATAAGACTGAGGTAAGTATGGGCTCTTCCAGATGCCCTGTTCAAAAGACTGGGATTATGGGATTAATTCATTTCATTCGTCTTATAGCACAGATCTTTGCTTGGCTTCATTTCTCACATTAAGACATTCATAGGCCCACTCTTATTAATTCCAGAAGGGTCACTGAGATTATTGTCAATTATCATATTATTAATAGAGCCTAATTGTACATAAATGCTACATGAGACTTTTATTGTTCTGTCAAAATTTAGATTTGTGTTCCTTGTGACTCTGAATCGCAGTAAGAAGGTTACGGAAATGAATGAATGAATGGTGAGATGGAGGTTTTAAATTCAGAAATGTGTCCAAGGGCTTTTCAGAGAAAAATGACATTTAGGAATATCTTGATATGAAATTAGTATTTTTAGCAAAACACAAGTTCATTATAAAGAAACTCATTTTTTTCTATATTTGTAAATATCTGTTTTTACAGTGGAATTGGCACCATCAAAAAATGGGAGTGAGAATAATATCAAAACCCTTTGTTTTTTTGTTCCAGGCTCCATTAATACACTAATCACATATGGATCTGCATATTTCTTAAATGACAAAGCTGCTAAACCACAAAAGATCTGAAAGGTGTCTGCCATGTTCTTATTAAACATCCTTTCATCTACCCGTTTTGTAAATCTACCTTTTCCAATTCAGAGAAGTGGGAACCTGGAGCCTATCCTAGCAGCACTGGGTGCAAGGCAAGAACCAGGTGTGTCAGGACAAGAGCTTATATGGTGTTCACACTCACTGACGCACAAGAGTCAGCATTTAAACTAATAGGGATGTCCATGGGAATTACCTGGAGAAGAATCCATGCAGTCATGAAGGGAACATGCAAACTGCGCGTACACCCAGACAGAAAACTCAATGATGTGCACGCCTTGGAACTTTTAAGTGAATGCAATATATGCCTACAAACATATACGTGTATGTGTGTACTTATACACACACAAGATAGATAGATAGATAGATAAGGCACATATAATGTGACTTTTTTGGTTCCTGTTTCACCCCTCCGTGTCTATGCCCCCTACTCAGACCGGTTGTTGTTGTCAGGATTGTTTTAGACTTAGTTATTGCCTTAATAAAATGCATCATTCTGTGTATCACTCAGATGGTGGCATCAGTTTAGATTGGGCCTAGTATGGAATCTATACAGAAAATTACATTCAAATAACCAACTCTTTTCAGCAAAAAATAAAAAATAAAATTTGAGTATAAATGTGTGCACTCTAGATGAGGATCATCCTGGTAAAGCCATTCTGTCTCTGTGTAGCAGGATCACCTCATATTATCAAATCCTTTCAATGTTAAAAGTGTTTGCTAATTCACAGTGGTTACAAAACTACAAGAAAGGGGGCTGTTAGACTGCAACATTTACTCTTTTTTATTTTACGATTTATTAAAATGCTTTGTCCTCAGCAGCTACATGAACCTAGATGGTTTTTGAAACCCCACCCTCTTCTTTACTTGTCTTACAAACAGATAAATAATTTGCTAGATACGTATATGATCAGCACTGTACATATTGGTTAGATTACTAACAGGCATCTCTAACAAGCTCAGGCATCGCAAATGACAGATAAACACATAAGACAGGCACTGCATTAGACGTGCTCTCCATACACACCTAAACGTCTGTACTTTAGAAAGATCGACAGATGAAGGGCGCACTTTATATGATGATTGATAGATGTGAAAGGCAATAAATGAGATTGATAAATAGGTGAAAGGTAGAATGTAAAACATGTAGATAGATAGATAGATATATTGATAGATAGATACTACATATCAGAGGAATATATACATAAAATGTTAAAATATTAATAATAAAGGCATAAAGTTTGTTTGCGGAGAAAAAGAAAGTTATTAATAAACGTAACATGTTGCCACTCAGATTCTGATTTAACACAAACATGCACTGCACAGATGGCCTTTGTTTTTTCTGTCTGTAGCTGTATATTTGTAGCACTGGTGTCACAAATACTAATGTTTATTTATTTCATGTCTTTGAATTCTTAATTGTTTTAACCCTTTTTAATTGTGTGTTATTTTTAGGCTATTTTGAGAAAATGTTTTTTTTTTTTGTGGCTTTATTTATCTATTTCATAGCACCAATTATTTTTAAGCCTGCTCTGAGAATGTTGATTTCATTTTGTGTGGTTATGGTTACCTACCAATTATGTTCTTTTGAGAAAGAAATAAAAATTGTAATGTATATGAAAACCTGGTATATACCATTATACATATCTATAAAAGTATTTAAATGTATTTATTCGAGTTATGGGTTACTAACTGTCACCAAAATCTATATCCTCGACACGTGGCTCTGTGCGAGTTCAGAACATTTCCATTCATCTCAGGGAGCAGACGTTGAGTTTGTCGTTGGACACCTGGGTAAAGACCCCTGGAACACATTACAAAGATCGATAATGTGACCTGTCATCCGATGTCTTTTTTTTGTTTCCTTAGTTTGAGCGAGAGACGCAGTGCGTCATCATACTGACAAAATTTGACAATTTTACTTCTAGCCGCTCCACTTTGTGAAGCTGACACTCTGAGTTGTCCACTTATTTCTTAAAAAGCAAACTCCAAATTACGTTCATCTTGTACCTCATTCAGTAGCAGAGAAACTGTGAAGAATATTGTTGGGGAATTTTTACTTCGGGGAAGTAAGAGAACAGAAATTTTAATCTTTTAAAATCTATATTGAAAGACAACAAGAAGAAAAGTGTTTACGGAAATTTATACGAGAAAAGAAAATTGCATATTAAAAAGAGGACATCAAAACAGTCTCCAAACATTCTGTATAATTGCAATGTATAGTAAAAAACATACAATGCTGTATTCTAAATAAAATATTATGTGTATCTGTTTATGAATCTGAAGGATCAATATAATTTTGCATTGTAGAAGTCCCTGGAATTAAACTTTTGTACAATATTCTTTATTTTGAAAAATAACTACTACAAACACCTTACTGAGTCTTGGGAACGCTTTCATTACTACCTAAAATTATCCTAAAAGATTTTAGTGTGTTTTAATAACCAATATAAAAAAATAATAAAAGTAAACAATAAATCACATATCATAAATATATCTATGTACTGAATTGCTTGACTGGATTTAGAAAATAACAGAGTAAAAAAGAAAGAATTTGAACGTCTATGTCATACAGTACAATTCTTTATGTGCATTTTGTGCTCAAGAATATTGACTTAATTTGTTCAAAATTCCACGATATACTAAGTGTAAACTGAAGAAGAGTGTAACAACTGGAAATGTTTAAAATGCAGACGTGACACCCGTCGGGAGAAACAGCTGGAGACTCGCTGGTTAGAGGAACTCACATTTACGTGCAGCCTGAGGACTTCATAGCGTCAGAGACACAAACAAACACAAACACATACAACTGACTAATAAATGTATACAGACGGATACACAGTCCGGAGTCTATTTACTTAACATTTACCTCACTTCTGGGTTCAAATTTAGAATCATGCTTGTCAGCGGAATGCAGCAGGCATCTTCTTAAGTGCTCAGTGCTACACATTAAATTCCTATATACTCTTATCATAATAGATTTCCAATGCACGGCTTGATGGAAATATTAATACATATAAGAGCTGCTGAGTTAGCTCAGGGGATGCTCAGTAACTATACATAATGCACATTTTCATTCACTATGTGTATGATATGTACTTAACATGTATTTATACTATTTTTTTTTTTTCTACTGAAATTGTGTGTGTGTTTGCATGGATAATTAATGAGATTACTGTAGTAATCTCTAACAAGCATTAAGAAAACAAAAAAAAATACACTGATAAATCAAACTGTCTCTAACCGGCTTCCAAAGACATCCATCTATCGGTCTACTACAGAGTGTGCTTTATGCCTCTGTTTCTGTCTCCAATGAAGTGCCTTCCCTGTCTGTCTATGTATTTTGTGCTATCTTTTGTTTATGTATCTATTATGTAGTGTTATATCTGTTTATCTATTATACAGCACATTGAATATCCATCTGTTATATAAATTTATGTATCTATTACATACTGTCCTATCTATCTTATAGCACATTTAATATCTATGTATCTATCATAAAGTACCTTTCATGTTTACGCATCTATTATATAGTGCTTTTGCATTTATCTATTTATTAGCACACTGTATATCTATGAATTAAATAGTGTATTTTATGTTTATGTATGTTATGTCTTTTATGTTATGTGTTATATCTGCTTATCTATTATATAGTACATTGAATATCCATTTATTATATAGTGCTTTTTATATTTATGTATCTATTACATAGTGTCCTATCTATCTATCTATCACACTGAATATCTAGGAATTAAATAGTGTCTTTTATGTTTATGCATCTATTACACAGTGTCACATCTGCTTATCTATTATATAGTACATTGAATATCCGTCTATTATATAGTACTTTTTATATTTATGTATTTATTATATAGTGTCCTATCTATCTATCCCACTGAATATCTATGAATTAAATAGTCTTTTATGTTTATGTGTCTATCTATTACATAGTGTCATATCTGTTTATCTATTATATAGTACATTGAATATCCATGCATTATATAGTGCTTTTTATATTTATGTATCTATTACATAGTATCCTACCCATCCATCTATCTACCTATTACATTTAATATCTATGTATCTACCATATAGTACCTTTCATGTTTACGCATCTATCTATTATATAGCACATTAAATATTCGTCTATTATATAATGTTTTTTATATTTACATATCTGTCTATTGCATAGTGTCCTATCTATCTAGGAAACGAATGTATTATCCTTTCTCTCTATTGCCATTTGCTCTATGTATTCATTCATATACTTGATCAATAAACATGCAAGCACACATTAATAGACTCTTAAACTATATTATTTTCCTTTGTATAAACATAGCGAACGCATACGCTACACACATGCATGTACGTATTTATACATATTAGTTTCAGTAGACGCTGGATGTCTTTGACTGATTGTTCATATTTAATGTTCTGTTTTGCTTTTCTGCTTCCAGACCTGTGCACACAAATACTTTTTTTTTTTTTTTAACAGGTCAAAAGGTTTCATTCTCTTCACGACGGCAGCCTGCACTCCAGCTTGACACGAACGCAGCTGACTGGTCTTCCTGGAGTACTTTCCTGGAGTAGTAACTCAGAATTAATCACATGAAGCTGCCTCGCAGAAGACAGGCTCTCTTTGATCAGCACAACTCTCAAAGCCACGACCTTCCTGACCCAAATGACCCTCTTTACAAACTTGCAGAAGAAACACAATCAAGCAAAATTGCCGAAAGAAGGCCCGTAACTTCCACAAAAGCCGCCTGTATCCCCTGTCATGCCACGAGAAAAGCCCCATTTCAAGAGAACGTGTCCCTTATTAGGACCACCCTCCCACCTTGGCCAGGCTGCAGGTTAATTTAAGTGAAGTGACTCACCTTTAGAGTTGGTTGTGATTTGGCAGAGTGTAAGCACATTAAATCACACACACACATGTGATCTGTGCTAAGAGGAATGGCTGCATGGGCCAAACCCCTCAGTGGACTTCAGAGACACAACCGAAAAGTGTAGCGTGATATTTTATGCTCCCCAACATCAAGCAGTACCCAAAACATACAGCACAGAAAAGCCTACAATAGAAACCAGCCAGCACTGGTCAGACAATACCTGGCACAGGTGTCCGCTAATGGGATGTGGACATAGACCAGGCGCCCTCCATCCTCCAGACTGAGAATGCATAGCTGAGCCTCTCATGGGCCAGGTAATTGCAGCTGGCCAGCTTGCTGTCCATCTCGTCACTTTGGAGCACTTGGTAGAGGAAGTCAATATAGCGGGATGCCAGCTTCAAGATCTGAATCTTGCTGAGTTTGTCGGAGGGCAGCGTAGGGATGATCTTTCGGAGAGAGGCGAAGGCGTCGTTCAGGGATTGCGTTCTCTGACGTTCCCGTACATTGGCAATCACCCTCTGGGTGTGGAGATCTTCGAATGACTGGTTTGTGGAAGTTGACAAGCTTTTCTTGGGTCGTTTAGGGCCAGACGGGACCTGGCTGGGACTGCCACCATCTTCGCTCTCCTTTTTGTAGGGCACCCTTTTCCGATTGCCGCACTTCTTCTGAATCCTGTCTAGTTCTTCTTCACTGACTACCAGGCTTCCCTCGGGGGAATCAGGACAGGCCAGGTCTTCTCTCATGCTTCTAACAGCTGTTGGTACGCAAGCTGTAGAAACTGAAAAAAAAAAAAAAAAAAAACACACTGGCAGAACGGCCCGTGGCCGTCAAACAAGAGGCCGAGATGTGCTCAGGGCTTGGGATACTTCTGATTGCCCTCGTCTTGGACTCACTGTTTATGCAGACAGTTCTGCAGCACTCATATCTACCGGTGAACTTGACAAAACATCTGGAGCCTCTGGCCCCCGCTACCAAATTCTACATCTCTTATTAGGCAGGGGGTGGGGCCAAGAATTGGAATTGTTGCTTGTTCTAATTGGCGAGATCCTGACAGGAGGCGTGCTGAGCCTCCACAGCTCAGCCAATGCAGAAAGACGGCAGGAGTTTGCCTGAGAAGTTCCTTCACTGCAACTCCTTTGTTTAGGTGGGCTTCTTAGAATAACTTTTACTGCTTAAATGTACTGCACCTAACTTATATCTCTTCATTCCAATTAATATGTTCTTGTTTATTCTTTTACTAGTACGATTATTATTTTAGTTTGTTAACAATACTGTGCAGCATGATGGTGCAGTGGTTTGCATATTTGCCTAATTCACTTATGAGTGCACAACTAGGAACTGTTCTAACATTGTGAAATTCAGTGATGAGACAACGGTGGTGGGTCTTAAGCTGCGCTCCATTTGAGGCGGGAAGTCAGAATTTCTGAGTTCCTGGTCGGAATTTTAAACTGGGATGTTCCCCTTTAATCGGGTTTCCAACTTGGAAACTTTGGGGCAGGTCTGTTAAGTCTGCTTTTGTCCGATTTCAGATCATGACGTCAATCCAAAATGGCAGCGTACACCTGTAAGGAAACGGCTCCCAATGTAGTAATTTAAAAGTACATTTGTTTGTTTGCATGCACCGTCCTTATAACAACATTAATTAATAATAAAAGAAAAAAAAAACTTTTGTTACTTACCGATGGGACGAGGTGGTGCATGTTTCCACACGAAGGCCCCCCGTGCCTGCTGCCCGTCGGGTTAGGAGGCTGCGGAGTAGCAGACAGCACGTGACGAACACCGGTCGCGGGCACAAGAGGAAGACATGGTACAAAGTGTCGGCGACGTAGGCGCTTGACGAATACCGGTCGCAGAGACAACGATGAGGACATGGTACAGAGTGTCGGCAACGTAGGCGCGTGCAGTCGGCACAGGTAACAGGTAGGCTAGGCACGTGACTAGGAAGCGCGAGGGCGTTAGGCTCGGGTCAGGTGATGCTTCACCCGGGATAAAGGCCGGTCTGTACGCCAGAACTGGGGATTTCAGGTCAGACTGGGAGAGGGTTGATATGTGCCATGTGCCGAATGCAGTTTTTGTAACGTTCATTTTTTTTGGTTGGTTTGTTTTCTTTTTCATCACTGCAGTGTTTGATGCCTCTTTTTATAATTTCTTTATCGACTTTTTTTTTCTTCAATAAATACACCTCTTTAGTTGTTACATCAGCTGTGTCTGCCTCCCATATTCTCCCACTGACTCTCGGTCCTGATACTGCATGTTAATAATGGACGATTCGGCACATTTTCTTTTCGACCCGATACCGGATGATACTGAGGCCATACCGATGCAGTCAGTGTTGTCTTGCAAGAAAAACTTACGGTGTTTGTGGACTTCAAAAAGTCGCATTTTAAAGACCTTGCATGAGTAGACTATTACATATAGTGCTAAAGATCGGACTTCTTTGCTTCGTTATTAAACCTTTTAAGTTCTTGCAAACAATCTGTGGAAGTACAAGCGTTAGCGTTACATTTTTTTTCTCGAAAGTTGCATTTTTGGCTCAAAAAAGTTACATTTTTGTTTTATACTGTAAAGCATGCAAAACACTAAAAGTACACAGTCAAAAGTGTAAAATAAAAAGTATACAGTAATAATGGTGCAAATACCGGGGGAGTGTCACTTTCGGATTCATCAGACTCACTTTCGGTTTCAGTCTCCGTTTCAATTTTTCTGACTTATGACAGATTAACTTCGTCATCATTGCTGATGTGAGGCTCCTCAGCATCACGGCTCGTATCACTGTCAAGATTGTGTAATACTTGGGCTGCTGAAAAACATTTTTAACGGGACACTATTGTTACTAATCACGCCTACAGGTGAGCGGAAAAGACCCGGCTATTCCGTTGCCTGGGTAACGCTCGAGACTACTGTTTTTACAGCACAAGTGACACCCGGGTCTATATAGGGAATGGGATTTAAAGATAATAGCATTGAGTAATTGTTTTATTTACTTACAAAATGGACATAATAAATATATTAAGTATGAAAATGTGTTCTAAGTACATGTATAGCCGCTCATCAAGCTGTAAATGTAATATACTTCCTCCGTAAAAACAGACATTGATTATTTTCTGTTCAAACAATGACAACAACCTTACATTAGATTACAATACTAACGTTGCCTGGGTACTGCCTGTCTTTATGGAAGGCTTCTTTAAGAGTAGACTGCAGCATGAGTGCGTCTGACAACTTTTATGTGTTTTACTTGGTTTGTGGGGCAGCACGGTGACGCTGCTACCTCGCAGTAAGGAGACCTGGGTTCGCTTCCCGGGTTCTCCCTGTGTCTGCACGGGTTTCCTCCCACAGTCCAAAGACATGCAGGTTAGGTGCATCGGCGATCCTAAATTGTGTGCTTGGTGTGTGTGTGTGTCCTGCGGTGGGCTGGCGCCCTGCCCGGGGTTTGTTCCTGCCTTGCGCCCTGTGTTGGCTGGGATTGACTCCAGCAGACACCCATGACCCTGTGTTAGGATATAGCAGAATGGACAATGAATGACTGACTGACTGACTTGGTTTTTGGGCTGCCATAATAGCGTACGGTTTCCCGACATGTATCACATTTTGCTGTTTTATTGTCAGAGGGCCTAGGGCTGATCAACCCCATGGCGGGGCCGGTTACGTCCAACGCTGTTACCAATATGTGTGGACTGTATAAACTTGCGAGCGAATTTAATAAAAATAATGTTAACATACACTGGATTTTCTCATTACACTGTTCAGCTAAATTTTTGCAAGGTAACATGCGGACTTTATCAAAATATAACTGGAGAATATAACGACAAATCTGCTCGAGTGGGACACGCAGACTTGAAAAGCGGGACCCCCTCACCTCATTTGCCACCCCCAAACGCCGTTCTTGGTTATTGTCCACTCAGTGGAGCAAAATAACTCCAAACAACGCTTCGCTTTCTTTCTGCCATTGCCCCACATGCACAACTCCACTGCTTTGGCACAGCACTGCCAGTGTGAACGCGGAAGGAAAGGCAGCTCCTGTTCTACACAATATGACACGTTTAATTTAATCATGTTCTCACCATCCAATGCTTTTTAAAAATAATTTCTAATAGACTTGCATTTTATTGAAAAATGTGTCATATCGATACTTTTAATTTGAACATCAATGCTTAATAAAAAGGTCAGGATCAGAAGCATTGATACTTTAGTATTGATGTACCCATCCCTACTTCATGTCCTCATGCTTTTGCAAAGGGCTATTATAAGGGACTCTGGGGTATGGCACCACCACAACCTTTATTGAAAGCTGTAGAATCTTTCTGTTCATTAGCACGTCTGTCTGTGTCTTGTTAAATCAGTCGAGCACACAGCAATGCTCCCTCTAAGGAGTAGCATATAGTGAGCAAAAACATTGTTTATGAGAGACATTTTGTTTAAGCCAAAAATTTATGAGCAGCAATTTTCGCGATAAGTATGAGCAAGGCCGTCGGAATGAGCGGTCGTGCGGGAAGTATGAGCGATGCTCTGAATTCGTGTGAGCAATCGCTCACGCGCTCAGCTTAGAGGGAACGTTGGCACACAGTACTGTGGATATGTCGCTACGGGGTTTGGATAGGCAAAATATCGCATGATGTGTTGTTATCGACGACTATTTGGAGCAAGCACAACAAAGGTGTACCTCGATGTGTCCATATCGGTTTTACTGGAACGCAGTGTCATGCATACGTGTTGGAGGACATACTCACAGGTTTTGTTGGGGGGTATATAATAACCCTCCGGGGTGAGAGGGGTTGCTTTTGTTAACACTGTCATCTTCTTCTTTCCTCACAGTGCCAAGAAGCCACCCAGTGAGGGCAACTGACCCCGCCCCTTCCTGTTTAGCCTCCACAAAAACTCGAGACTCCCAGAAGAAGGCGTCATTATTGGTACGAGCGGCCCAACAAGTGGAGCTCCACTACCACTGTGACCTTGGCTAACCAACCCGGTAAGCCTTATCTGTTAAGTTGGCTACTCCACATAGGACCCTGTGTGGGTGTGAGCGTGAGTGGACTCGTGGATGGACTAGCACCCCATTCAGGACTTGTTTCCTGCAGAGTGTATAGTGAAACCACATCGGTCATTCATGAACATGAATTGGAACTCTGTTTAAGTTATTTTATATAATTTTTATTTGGCAGTACCCTGTTAAAAATATTTTGCTCCCATTGATTCACTGTGTCCTTGTTAGGCATTTACATTGCCTGTGGTCTCATTTATAATACGTTCTAAAACAGGAAGCAGCCACAAAAAAATGTTTACAGCATTTCCGTGACCCTGTATAATGAAAATATATCAAAAAAAAGAAAACGATCTTTTTACAAAGACAAGTTTGACATCTTTTCAGATATTCAACTGCCTCAAAGATGGTCGAACTGCTAGTCACATGGGTTCCAGGAAGGAAAGGGCGGGATCAGGAGATCAGACGACGGAAATGACGTCAGAGGTGGAACAGCTGTCCATCTTGCATTCTGCAGAGGGAAGAAGAGAGAAGGCATTAGGACACAGCACCAACCCCTGGTTTGGTGGGTAACTACCATCACCAGAGCCATTGAGCTGCCTCACGAGCACATGCTCATGACAATGTAAAAAGTAAATCTATACCTGTGAAGTCCCGAGAAATGGTATCCATTAGAGCATTGATGTATCAAATAAGAGAGTTGGTGCCACATTTGGACCCAAGAAGAAGGATTATTATCATAATGACATTGGAGCCATACATAGACAAATAACAATGGCTATATATTAAAAACAGTAAAAGTTTCTCACAGGAATATTACCAAAAGAGAAAAATGGGAAGCAAATGTATTGTTAATAAAACAACACCAATCTTTTAAAGCAGCGAGTCGATTCTGAAGGTGTATTCATACCAGTTGTCATGCATGCGAGTCAGTGGGTCACCTTCGGGGCTTGTCAGAGCTAAGAACTTCCTCCTCGGGAAACCAGGGAGCATGACCACTGACTCTTCTATCTCTTTTGTCACCAACAACTCCAAGAAGGTACCCATGTAGGGTAACTGACCCCTTTCCCCTCTGGCCAACATGTCTTTCCTTATGAGAAGGATTTAGGAGTCAGGACTCTACGTGAATAACTGTCAGACAGTGTTCAGAAGCCATTAAGAAGGCTAACAGAATGTCAGGTTATATAGTGCCTTGGTGTGTGGAGTACAAGTCACAGGAGGTTCTGCTCAAGCTTTATAACACACTGGTGAGGCCTCATCTCAAGTATGGTGTTCAGTTTTGGTCTCCAGGCTACAAAAAGGACATAACAGCACTAGAAAAGGTACAGAGAAGAGTGACAAAGGCCGATTGAGGGCTACAGTCGATGAGTTAGGAGGAAACATTAAAAGAGCTGAGCCTTTACAGTTTAAGCAAAAGAAGATGAAGAGGAGACCTGACTGAAGTGTTTAAAATTATGAAGGGAATTAGTCCAGTGGATCGAGACTGGAACTTTAAAGTGGAAACATAGACACTGTTGGAGACTTGTGAAGGGTAAATTTTACACAAACATTAGGACGTTTTTCTTCACACAGAGAGCAGGTCCCTCATTATTTCATTAATTATTAAGCATGTAGAAGGTCTGCAGTTGATTCTATGTGTGGAATTTGCATTTGTGAACTCTCAATATGAGGTCTAAAGAGCTGGCCATGCAGGTAAAATCAGGCCATCAGTAGGCTGAGAAAACAAAACAAACCCATCAGAGAAACACCAGGGGCCTCATGCGTAACGCTGTGCGTAGAACTCACACTATAACATGGCGTGCGGACAAAAGCGGAAATGTGCTTACACACAAAAAAATCCAGATGCATAAATCTTTGCCTTCGCCAACTTCCACGTTCTTCCGCTACATAAATCCCAGTCAGTGTGAAAAGTAACGACATGCACGTGCCTGTTGTCCCTCCCCTCCTAGACTCCTCCCAGAATTATGCCTCTTTGAATATGCAAATCAATATAAATAGCCCTTTAGCTCAGTGTTCTGTTAAAAGGCAATGGCAAAAGCACGGGGGGAAATAGAAGAACTTCAGCTGAAAGAAGAAGAAGAAGAAGGTGTAGTGAGAGTAACAACACTAAATCAGCTATTGTATTTAGAATAGTTTGACCATTCTGTGGACCATTATATTGTTACAGGTTAATTACAATCAGATGCATTAAACTAATAAACAATATGCGGTTAATTTCAGTGTATTTATAAAGCCGCGTCAGGGACGTGGATCTAAAAAAGAAAGAAAACACACAGGAACAGTAGCACTGCTTTGACACTGGGTGCCGCCAGTCTGCAAAATCGAGCAGAGAACTTGCGTACGACAGGGTATGAGTTACCGTGGAAATGTGTGTGGCTTTACGCCAAGTTTAGGTTTTATACATCGAGTTTAGGTTTTATACATCGCGATTTGAACGTGGAAATGTTCTTACACAACATTTTTGTGTGTAAGCACCGTTTACACATGAGGCCCCAGGAGTGGTCAAGTTAACCATTTGGTAGATTATTAAAGAGCAGGAACACACTGGTGAGCTCAGCAACACCAGAAGGTCTGGACAACCACACAAGACAACTGTGCTGGATGATTGTAGAATTTTGTCCTTGGTGAAGAAGAACCCTGTCGTGACATTTAGCCAAACCAAGACCACTCTCTGGGAGGTAGACCTATCATTGCCAAAGTCTACAATCAAGAGAAGACTTCATGAAAGTAAAGGCAGAGGGAGTACCACAAGGTGCAAACCAGTAGAAAACCTTAAGCATAGGAAGGACAGATTCGATTTTGCCAGAAAACATGTTTTAAAAGCCTGTCCTGTTCTGCAACAATTTTGAACAAAGGAAACTAAAATGAATGTAGCAGAATGTTGGAAAGAGAAAAGTTTGGAGAAGAGAAGAAATGGCCCATGAATACCATGAATATCATCTTTGAAACATGGTGGAGGCAGAGTTATGGCCTGATCATGCATGGTTACCAATGGAAGTCAGTCACTGGTGTTTATTGATGATATGACTGCTGGCAGAAGTAGCAGGATGAATTCTGATGTGTACAGTGTGGCTATCCTGTCTGCTCAGATTCGGCCAAATGCTGCAGAACTGATAGGACGACTCTTCACAGTACAGATGGACAAAGAGGCAAAACATACTGTGACAGCAAACCAAGTGCATTTCAAGTGTACATTTCCACAATGGCAAAGTTAATCAACTGACCTCAGCTTCATTTGCTGAAGACAAAATTGATGGCTGAAAGTCTAACGAACAAGCAGCACCTGAAGACAGCTGTAGTAAAGGCCTGGCAAAGCGTCAGTAGGGTGGAAACGCAGCATGTGGAGCAGGCCGTGGGCTCAGACTTTAGGCAGTCATTGACTGGAAAGGATTAACAAACCAAATATTGAAAATGATCATCATATTTATGATTATGTTAGTTTGTCCAAATACTTTTAAGTCCCTGAAAAAGAGGGACCATTGTGGATGCTAGGGGTCACTTTTAACCCTTAAACCCAACAGACAGACATGCAGGACACAGGATAAAAGCACCAAGAAGAGTTTTAATTCTTTCCCTCCCAGCACCACAGCCACAATAAACACTCAACTAATAATCACCAAGCACAATAATAATCACAATATTCCCTCTCTCTGTATATATCACTATCCTCAACACCTCCCAGCAAGTTTCGTCCACCTACAACCAACTCTTGGTCTCTTGCTGGGTTCCCAACAGCCCTTTGTAGCAAGGCTGCGTAACTTGAAACTCGGGTTGTCCTGCTGGACTGTCCGTCACTTTATAATGTGGCTGGGAGGGTGTCTGTAAATAGCCCTTCAGGCACTTTTGATGACGACCCAGTGCTGGGAGGATCCCGCCCGGTAAATATTCCAACTGCCTGTTGCCGGCGACATTTTCCATAATGACTGAGAGGGGAAAGGATGTTTTGGCAGGAAACTTTTTCTTTTTAAGGGGAATGGCGGATCAAAGAAGAGAGAGAAAAAAGGAAGGAAAAGGCTTAAGGCAAGGAGGCGACTATCTACACTCTAAGAATCATTCAGGATCTTACTTCACCGAGGGACGACTGGTATTTGTGGGTGGCCACCCCGAAGAAATAATCAGGTGACGAATCCCAGAGAAGAGGCCAGGTTCTAGTGTTCTCCGGGTGCTTCCGTCTGGTGAGTCGGATTCATAAGGGCGTTTCTTGCGATAGTCAGTGGAGATGCCGTTTTGCCAGAAGACTGTTGTGTTTCCTCATGCCATTCGGTAGGAACTGAACTGCAGGGTTTTTTTCTTTATATGTGGACTACGTTAAGTCTTTTTTTTTGCTTTCTCTGAGAACAGTTTTTTTTTATTTTTTTATTGTCTGTGTCATACCGGGGGTTAGGATTTGGCCGCTGGGGAGGGCGTCTGGGGAAGAGGGTCATTAATGAGCACTTAGGCACCAGACAAGTAAATGTAAACAGCAAATTTCAATGTATTTATCAGTTCCACTTTCTTTTGTGTGTGATTTTTTGCCAGTTATTTAAAAGCGTGCTTAGGGGACAAGAAGGGGCAAGAACCGAATATGGTAATGCTATTTTATTCTTCAAATATCGTCCACTTCCCTCTCGGGTTGTGAAGTGTAGGAATCGAAGTTCCGTATCTAGCGGTTGTTACACCTTTATGTAGTGCCCAACCAGATGGAGAATTCCAGGTCTTTAATACGCCCGGAAGTACTTTGGGGCTTCCATCCTCATGACTTCCTAGTACGTCCTGGCTACAAGGGAAGTATGACTCCCCAACAGGGCTGAGAAAGCGAACTCCAAGTCCCAGGAGGCCCTGTGGGAATCTGAGGCACCGCTACACTCCAGGGGAGCTGCCATCTAGCATCTTGGGGGAGGCAGTGTCCAAAAGTAGCTGCCTTCCTCCATTCTTCCATTTCAGGGACGTCCCGGCTGAGCTTAGCTGCCAGCCGTCTCTCAAACCACGTATAAAAATGGCTGTCTTTTCTAAACAACTCTTACAATATTTTTGTTAAACCTGTTGAATTAAAGTTGAAAGTCTACATTTCAATCACATAATGATTGTTTTAATATCCATTATAGTGATGTACAGAGCCAGAATGATGAAAATTGTGCCGCTGTCCAAATACTTTTGGACCTGACTGTACCTTGGCTAGAAGAACGAAGTCCTGCCCTTGTTTGGCTGCTTTCGCTCTCAAATAATTCCAATTGACCCCAGCTGCGGACTGTGAACCTCCAGAACACTCTATTGAGGAGATTGTCGCTTTATGTTATATGTCAGTGATAACACCTGGGTAGACTATGGTTAAGATCAGGACTAGGGGAAGGCTATCTGACTCAAGTCAAGTAATGTCGCCCAAAATCAAAGCTCCGGGTGTCCGCACATGAGAGAGCTTGTGTCCTGATATTTGACAAGTGGTGTGAGGAAAGTAAGGGGGTACATCGAACAGTGTGGTCAGAGATGCAACGTGTGCTTTGGAGAAATCCTAACCCTGGAAGTAATTGTGGGAATAACCGAGGAAGTAGCCCGAGGAGTTCTTGTACACTCTCTGATCAAATTCTTAAGACCACTATACTAATACTGGGCATTGGCTTCTGAAACATTCTCAATTATTTGTGACATGAATTCTTCAAGATGTTGGAAGCCTTCCTGTGAGATTTTGGTCCATGTTAACATGATTGCATCACATAATTTCTAATGTCAGCTGCACACTCATCTCCCTTTCTAACACATCTGAAAGGCGCTCCATTGGATTTAAATCCGGTGACTGGAAAGGACACTGAAGAGCACTGAACTCATTGACCTGCTCATGAAACCAGTTTGAGATGACTTATGCTTTGCTAAATGGTGCATTATTATGGACGTAGCCATCAGAGGATGGCTCAATTGTGGCACATGGTCAACAGCAATACTCAAATAGGTGGGTGATTTCAAATGATGATTGATTGGTATAATTGGGCCCAAAGTGCGCCAAATCAACATTTCCTACACCGGCCACACCATTACACCACCTCCATCAGCCGGGTCTGCTGATATTAGTTGTGTTAGTTAATTAAAGGAGTGAATGGATGAGAACTACTTGTTTTTAAACACAGATAAAACAGAGATGTTAATTGTTGGAGGGAATGACGCTGATCACAACAATATTCTGTCATCATTTACCTCAATTGTAATCCCCATTAATTTCACTGAATCAGCCCAAAATCTAGGAGTTCTCTTTGACGTTAGCATGTCATTTAAAGTGCATATTACAAAGTTGTCCAAATCATGTTTCTTCCATCTTAAAAATGTTAGGAAATGAAGGCACTTTCTAAATAAACAGGATTCTGAGAAATTAATTCATGCATTTATTTCTAGTAGGATTGACTACTGCAATATGGTGTTCACTGGCTGTTCAAACTGTTCTTTATACAGCCTCCAGTTAATTCAAAATGCTGCTGAAAGAATTATTGCAAGAACAAGAAAATATGAACACATAACTGCAGTTCTTAAATCCTTACACTGGCTCCCAGTTAAGTTTAGGGCAGATTTCAAAATCCTCCTTTTAACATATAAAGCATTAAATGGCCAGGGTCCGGATTACTTGTCTGAACTTATCATGACTTACAAACCAGAGTGCACATTAAGATCTCAAGATGCTGGCCTGCTTAGGATTCCAAGGAGTAATAAAATAACAGTGGGAGGTCAAGCATTTAGTTACAGGGCCCCTAAACTTTGGAGTGGTGTGCCTGCTACTATAAGAGATGCCCTTTCGGTCTCAGCTTTTAAATCCCAGCTGAAGACTCACTACTTCAGTTTAGCATATCCTGACTAGAGCTGCTGATTAACTGTACAGACTGTATCTCTGTTGTTAGTCATTAGCATTAAAACAGAAGTAACATGATTGTTATAATTGGATACTAACCCTCACCTATTCTGTTTCTCTTCTCGGTACCCAAATGTGGCACTTGGTGCCACGGCCCACCTGCCAAGCTGTTTTGCCTGCCTAAAGTAAAGTCATCCCTGATGGAGGATTGCAGGAATTGTGGGAAAGAGGGGTCCTTTCATCGGATTGGCTGGCCCAGCACTGTTTCAGCTGTGGAATAGCTTAATGGGGGAGGCAGCTTGATGGATTAGGTCTCCTTGTGTGATTTTGGGCTATAGAAAAAATAAATTGAATTGTATTGTATATAGGGCAGATTGGGTAATTGGATTCATGTAAAATTTCGACCCTACTGTCTGTGTGCCTCAGCAGAAACTGAGATTCGTCAGACCAGGCTACATTTTTCCAGTCTTAAGGTTTGACGAGCCTGTGCCCAATGCTGCCTTTCAGTCTTTGGCTGACAGGAGTGGAACATGACGTGGTCTTCTGCTGTTGCAGCCCATCTGCCTCAAGGTTCGACATGTTATGCATTCTGAGATGCTTGTCTGCTCACCACAGTTGTTCAGCGAGGTAATTGGAGTTACTGCGTCCTTTCTGTTAGGTCATATAAGTCTGGCCATTCTCATCGGACCTGTCTCATCAAACAGGTGTTTTTTTCTTCAGAACTGCCACTCAATGAATGTTTCTTGATTTTCTCACCATTCCGAGTAAAACTCCAGAGACTGCTGTGCATGAAAATCCCACAAGATCAGCAATTACAGAAATACTGTCTAGCACCATCAATCATGCGACTGAAGCTCCTGAACCACCCATGTCTGGATGGTTCTATGCATTGCGCTACTGCCATCTGATTGGCTGATTAGATAATTGCATGGATAAGCCGGCACACAGGAGTTCCTAATAATTTGCTCAGTGAGTGCTTATTCTGATATACTGAGTTAACATCACAAATTTTCAAATTGCACCAAATTTTGGAGGATAGCAAATGTTGCGGAAGCAGCAAAAGAAATTCAGATAAAAGTGGACTGTCTTTGAAACTGGAAAAAGAAGGAGTGTAATGTGGAGAATTGTACACTGGTACGCTCAGGGAAAAGAACATCTCTATATATATAAAATCCAGCGTCTGTCTATCATGTCTGTCTGTCTGTGCACTTTTCACAAGGAAACTACTTAACAGATTTAGATCAGGGTTTTTTTTCTATAATTTGCTTGAACATTCCGGTTGATTTTGCAACTTCTCTCATTGCGCTTAGTATCATAGTTCACTTGCAGAGACAGAGGTTGTGGGCCGAGGGGAGGTGGAATCGTGAAGTCAGAAGTAGGGAGCTGGGCAGGTTTTGTTTGTTTATTAATTTTTTAAGTTTATCCTGTTTCACTACTACATCGTTTTGGCTGTTTGTTTTGTGTTTAATTATCATTTTTGTAATTTGTAAATCATTTGTCAAATTTTTTACTTTAAGTATGCATTTCCTTTTAATTTTTTTCTATTTATGCATGCAGTTTCTATGTACTGTATGTGACCTTGCTCACTTATGCTTCTTGCATTTTGTGGGCTGAACCATAAGGGGCAGTGCCACCCCTTGCATCTCTAATGCCACCCTAGCCCATATAAAGTAGACTTGGAAGACTTGGATTTCAGTTCCTTGTTGTGTATTGAGGGAGTTTCGTAGAAAATGATTGTGTTAGCATATTTTTGATTTAGATATTCCATTTTTTATTTTTTAAATTATAGGCTCACCACCTATGGGAGGGGCCAAGGAGGTTGGGTGCAGTGTGAGTTGGGTGGTGGCCAAAGGCGGGGACCTTGGCGGTCTGATCCTCGGCTACAGAAACTGGCTCTTGGGGCGTGGAATGTCACCTCTCTGAAGGGAAGGAGCCTGAGCTAGTGCGCAGGTGAGAGGTTCGGCTAGATATAGTCGGACTCACCTCGACGCACAGCTTGGACTCTGGAACCAATCTCCTTGAGAGGGGCTGGACTCTCTACCACTCTGGAGTTGCCCCGGTGAGGCGCCGAGCAGGTGTGGGCATACTTATTGCCCCGACTGGAGCCTGTGCATTGGGGTTTACCCGGTGGGCGAGAGGGTGGCCTCCCTCCGCCGGGTGGGGAAGGGTCCTGACTGTTGTTTGTGCGTATGCACCGAACAGAAGTTTGGAGTATCCACCCTTTTTGGAGTCTCTGGAGGGTGTGCTAGAGGGCATACCTTCTGGGGATTCCCTCGTTTTGCTGGGAGACTTCAATGCTCCGTGGGCAATGACAGTGAGACCTGGAAGGGCGTGATTGGGAGGAATGGCCCCCCCGATCTGAAACCGAGCGGTGTTTTGTTATTGGACTTCTGTGCTCGTCACGGATTGTCCATAACGAACACCATGTTCAAGCATAAGGGTGTTCATATATGCACTTGGCACCAGGGCAACCTAGGCCTCAGGTCGATGATCGACTTTGTGGTCGTGTCGCCGGACTTGCGGCCATATGTCTTGGACACTTTCGGGTGAAGAGAGGGGCGAGCTGTCAACTGATCACCACCTGGTGGTGAGTTGGCCGATGGTGGGGAAGATGCGGTCAGACCTGGTAGGCCCAAGCGTGTTGTGAGGGTCTGCTGGGAGCGGCTGGCAGAGTCCCCTGTCAGAAGTAGCTTCAACTCCCACCTCCGGCAGAACTTCAACCCGCCCCGAGGGAGGTGGGGACATTGAGTCGAATGGGCCATGTTCCGTGCCTCTATTGTTGAGGCGGCTGACCGCAAGGTGGTGGTGCCTGTCGTGGCGGCAATCCCGAACCCGTTGGTGGACACGGCGGTGAGGGATGCCGTCAAGCTGAAGAAGGAGTCCTATAGGACTTTTTGTCCTGTGGGTCTCTGGAGGCAGCTGATAGGTACCGGCAGGCCAAGCGAACAGCGGCTTGGTTGTTGCTGAGGCAAAACTTCGGGCATGGGAGGAGTTTGGAGAGGCCATGGAGAGCGACTTTGGACGGCCGAGGAGATTCTGGTCCACCGTCCGGCGTCTCAGGAGGGAAGCAGTGCAGTGTCAACACCGTATATGGTGGGGATGGTGCGCTGCTGACCTCGACTTCGGGGTTGTGGGTGGTGGGAGGAGTACTTGAAGACCTCCTCAATCCCACTAACATGCCTTCCAATGAGGAAGCAGAGCCTGGGGACTCTGAGGTGGGCTCTCCCATCTCTGGGACTGAAGTCACCGAGGTGGTCAAAAACTCCTTGGTGGCAGGGCCCGGGGTGGATGAGATCGCCGGAGTTCCTTAAGGCTCTGGATGTTGTAGGACTGTCTTGGTTGACACGTCTCTGCAACATCGCATGGACATCGGGACAGTGCCTCTGGATTGGCAGACCGGGGTGGTGGTCCCCTCTTTAAAAGGGGACGGAGGGTGTGTTCCAACTATAGAGGGATCACACTCCTCAGCCTCCCTGGAAAAGTCTATTGGGGTTCTGGAGAGGAGGGTCCGTCGGATAGTGAACCTCGGATTCAGGAGGAACAGTGTGGTTTTAGTCCTGGTCGCGGAACAGTGGACCAGCTCTTCACCCTTAGCAGAGTCCTGGAGGGTGCATGGGAGTTTGCCCGACCGGTCTACATGTGTTTTGTGGACTTGGAAAGGCATTGACCGTGTCCCTCGGGAATCCTGTGGGGGTGCTCGGGAGTATGGGGTACGGACCCCTGATAAGAGCTGTTGGTCTCTGTACAACCGTGTCAGAGCTTGGTCCGCATTGCGGCAGTAAGTCGAGCCCGTTTCCAGTGAGAGTTGGACTCCGCCAGGGCTGCCCTTTGTCACCGATTCTGTTCATAACTTTTATGGACAGAATTTCTAAGCGCAGCCAGGGTGTTGAAGGGGTCGGTTTGGTGGACTCAGGATTGGGTCACTGCTTTTGCAGATGATGTTGTCCTGTTTGCTTCATCAGGCCGTGATCTTCAGCTCTCTCTGGATCGGTTGCAGCTGAGTGTGAAGCGGCTGGGATGAGAATCAGCACCTCAAATCCGAGAGCATGGTCCTCAGCCGGAAAAGGGTGGAGTGCCCTCTCAGGGTTGGGGGAGAGATCCTGCCCCAAGTGGAGGAGTTCAAGTATCTCGGGGTCTTGTTCACGAGTGAGGGAAGAATGGAGCGTGAGATCGACAGGCGGATCGGTGCGGCATCCGCAGTGATGCGGGCTCTGCATCGGTCTGTCGTGGTGAAAAGGAGCTGAGCCATAAGGCAAAGCTCTCAATTTACCAGTCGATCTACGCTCCTACCCTCACCTATGGTCATGAGTTATGGGTAGTGACCGAAAGAACAAGATCGAATACAAGCGGCTGAAATGAGTTTCCTCCGCAGGGTGTCTGGGCTTTCCCTTAAAGATAGGGTGAGAAGCTCAGTCATCCGGGAGGGGCTCAGAGTAGAGCCGCTGCTCCTCCACATCGAGAGGAGTCAGATGAGGTGGCTCGGGCATCTGATCAGGATGCCTCCTGGCTGCCTCCCTGGTGAGGTGTTCCGGGCACGTCCAACCGGAAGGAGGCCCCGGGGAAGACCCAGGACACGCTGGAGGGACTATGTCTCCCGGCTGGCCTGGGAAGCATGGGATTCTCCGGAAGAGCTGGAAGAAGTGGCCGGGGAGAGGGAAGTCTGGGCCTCTCTGCTTAAGCTGCTGCCCCCGCGACCCGACCTCGGATAAGCGGAAGAGGATGGATGGATGGATGGATGCTCTGCCTTTTGACTATTGTACTGCATTGTGTTTTTGGGACCTGCTTGCCTTTTTGCATCTTTAAGCTTTTTCTTGTATTTTTCTTTTTTTTTTTTGTGATCCTCTATCACACACGTGTGCATGGCAGACAGTTTAAGGGCTCAGGTGATGGTAATTCTCCACCAATCCAAGGGGTGACATTGTGTGATAATGTTCTGTCTTTTCCTCTCACTGTAAACCAGAAGACTGACAGCTCTCCTCCAATGATGTCACTTCCCATGTTTGCTCACTTTCTACCTGGCAGCTATATAAACGGGAGAGATGCCATTTTGGATACACATTCATAGGACTCCAGTCTGAGAAGACTCAACCTTTGTGTTTTCACACACTTTGTTTTGATCAAAGCCATTTCAATTATGCAGGGTTTGCCCAAGGGTGACCCAACACTCTCATTTGTCTCCTTATCATTTTATCATTCATTTTCATTTGTCTCCTTATTACACCTCAGCTCCACTTTGACTTTTCTCTATACAAGCTAGAGTTTTCTCAGTTGTGAGATATTTTTTTGACAAACGAGGAGAGACCATTCAGTCCATTGAGCCTGTTTGTTTGGCTTATAGCTAAGTTGTCCTATTATCACCTCCAGATTCTTCTTAAAGGCTGTCAAGTTTTTCTGCTTCCACTCCATTTCTGTGTACGAAAACACTTTAGAGTGTGTCAGCTGGCAAAGTCTTTGAGGTGGCCACCTCCATAAGCAGGGTAGGCAATCCTTTCTCTGACTGTGGATGCTCAGCTTTTGCTGCTTTTTTCCTCCATTTACAACTGTGTGTTGAAAACCTTTTCTCTTTTCTTTGTTTCTTTCTCCCATTCTTGCCTTTCGGTGTCTTTTTTAACTGGTTCCTGGCGTCCTTTCTTCCCCCCTCCAGGTCTTCTTTACAACTGTCTACCCAATCTGCCTGCTTTTTTTCTTTCCTCCCCTTCTCCCCACCATATTAAGGGTGCATAGGCAGCTACAGGGTTCACACTGAGGACTGCTAAGAGACAAACACAAAATCAAATAGCATTTATGTGGCAGTGCCACAACACAACAAAATAAATCAGAATTCACTTTATTGGCCAGGTACTCTAATAGTCACTCTATTATATAAAAAAAATCCTGGGACAAATCAGGACCTGTTCATAGAAATGAGATGTGATTTTCTCAGAGAGATACTTTCATGTCCCACGAGACGAGACCTTGTGAAAAGAGATTTAACCACGCCTAAGACCGAAAATAAAAGACAAAGTAGAACGTCGTAAAGAATTCAAAAACGTTGGTGCGATACACATGCAGAGTAGGTCAGAGATGATGAAAGTACTAAAATTCGAAATTCTCAAAAAGATGATTGTAAAGATTGCATTAGCGCTAACTAACTGAAATTATTACTCAGTGAAATAACGGAATAGCGAAAAGAGATTGAGTATATTGTTCAGATTTAAACTTTAAGTTGGAGACTTGCAGATCATCTAATTTGTGTTACCAGGAAGGGACAGTTCCATCTCTCAGTTAAAAAAATAGCAAATCTTCCTCTTCATAGGGGCGCGGCTCGGGAGCGTGACACCCAGCAGGAGCAGAGGAGATGTCTGGGGTAGAAGAGAGACAAGACAGTGAGACAAAAGGACAGCTACTGTACAGGCTTTTCAATGTTTGAAGCCCCACACGAGATGCAGATCACACGGCAAGGCATCAGCAGCAAGCAAAAAAAATTTATTTGTTTCCCATTGTGTCACCGTTTAACAGGGGGTTTCAGAGGAGCGACCCCGTCTCCTTGGGGTGCGTTCAGCCCCCTATTCACAATGCGAAGTGACTCGTGCGTAGCGCAGGCCTGGGGACCAGGGAGGTTATGGTTGGTGAGCGAAGCGGTGGGGGGTAGCGGTGGGGTTTGGGGGGGGTTTTGAACAAAGCGAGCGGTGAGGGGGGTTGGCGAGAAAAGTAATAATAATAGTAATAATATATATATATATATATATATCATCTTCCCCATGCTCAAGACATCTTGATAGAATTGGTGCAACATGCAAGGACAATAAAGAACATAAAAGATAATTAAATGAAAATCTAAAATGATAAAATATGATGCAGCATACAAAGAAAATACCAATAATAAAGAGATTGAAAAATGTCCAGGCAGTCTGGTGTGCAGGTAGACAGAGATACTGAGTTGAAGCTCAATTTGAACAATTCTAAGGTTGCTCAGTCTGAGCCATAATGAAAAATGAATTGTGTTGAATCTTTATTTAAACAACAAGAGATGACACAACATGATAAAGGTGTTTCTAAGGGTGAAGGGAGTTAGCAGAATGGATGCCAGCCATTACTTTAACACTAGTTCTTCAGCCGGAACAACGGGACCATAGATGGAAGTAAATTAAGGTCAACGTCACACAGTTTTTCCCTTTAATCTGCACTTGATATAAATTACCATGGTGTAGAGCAGATAGCAAGACTTCAAATGTGTGCTTTTAGTGCAGGGGTGGGCAACGTCAGACCTGGAGGGCCGCAGTGGCTACAGGTTTTCCAACTCAATTTCTTAATTAGGAACCTGTGGGAGATGGCCAGCAGCTTATCCCATTCCATACATCCAGATGGAGTCCTTCCTGCAACATGGAGGTGCCCCGAATTCCCACAGGGCATCATGGACAATGGAGTTCAGCTTCACAGCCCTGCTGGATGCCGTGGGGGCCGCCAGGAGATGCTGCAGGGAGACACGTAGATTGTTTTTGTTATAACCCGGAAGTAATCCCAAGTCATGGAGACGGAAGGACAGAAGTACTTCCGGGCTGAAGGAAAATATAAATCTTCATCTGACCCGGAAGTACTATTGGATCACGTGGACTGAAGGACAGGAGCACTTCCGGGTCAAGGACTATATAAAGGATTATGGGAAACCCAGTTAGCTGAGCCAGAGTTGGGAGGAAGTGCGGCAGAGCTGCTGGGTGGAGAAGAGGATTTGTTGTTGATTATTGTTGATTATTGTTTATTACTGTATTATTACTGAGTATTGTGGAGGTGGAGGAGCTTTGTGCACATTATAAAAGAAATTAAATTATTTCTGGGATTTTTACCTAGTGTCTGGACGTATTGACTGTGGGTTATACAGGGCAACAGCGCCCCCTAGTGTCACAAACCATTGTTTGCCAGTCTCAGACCTTATTTAATTTTATGGCTTGTTAGTCTGCAATGTTAAGTTCTTATATTGTCGACTGTTCCTTTTCCAAGGTTATCATCCAACTGATTTGAAACCTGAAACAGTTCATTTTTAGTCTGTCACCTTTTTCCCTTAAGTATTTTATTAAATCAAATAGTGTATGATGAATCTACACAGGCGTACATGGAAACAAGACAGATGGAGAACTTCTGGCTCCATTGTGATTTGCATGTTATTGCTAACTAGCAAAATACCCGTGCTTCGCAGCGGAGAAGTAGTGTGCTAAAGAAGTTATGAAAAAGAAAAGGAAACATTTTGAAAATAACATAACATGATTGTCAATGTAATTGTTTTGTCACTGTTATGAGTGTTGCTGTCATATAATATATATATACACACACACACAACACATATAAACATATATATTTATACATATCTACATTACACATATATACAGGGTGGGCCATTTATATGGATATACCTTAATAAAATGGGAATGGTTGGTGATATTAACTTCCTGTTTGTGGCACATTAGTATATGTGAGGGGGGAAACTTTTCAAGATGGGTGGTGACCATGGTGGCCATTTGGAAGTTGGCCATTTTGGATCCAACTTTTGTTTTTTCAATAGGAAGAGGGTCATGTGACACATCAAACTTATTGGGAATTTCACAAGAAAAACAATGGTGTGCTTGGTTTTAACGTAACTTTATTCCTTCATGAGTTATTTACAAGTTTCTCTTTGTTTACAGCCATTGACATGTCGCAGAGGTTAACACGTGAGGAGCGAATAGAAATTGTGATGTCTGGTGAACGCAGTAACCGGGTCATTGCAGCAGATTTCAATGCAAGACACCCTACGAGACCACCCATCTCCCATGCTACAGTTAGCAAACTGCTTTCTAAGTTTCGTGAAACTGGTTCAGTGTTGGATTTGCCAAAATGTGGACGCATGAAAACTGTCACTAATGAAGAAACATCAGCAAGAGCCCACAGCGTAGCACTCGCCGCATGTCACTGGAGAGTGGCATTAGTCGAACATCCCTTCGGCGGATATTAGGTACTCACAAATGGCACCCTTACAAACTCCAGCTACTGCAGCATCTCAACAAGGATGACCCAGATCGGCGCACTGAATTTGCAGAATGGGCAAAACAAAAATTGGAACAGGACCCTCAGTTTACGCAGAAGATTTTGTTCAATGATGAGGCAAACTTTTATGTGAATGGTGAAGTTAACAAACAAAACCACCGCTATTGGTCTGACACTAACCCACATTGGATAGATCCCTCCAAGACTGTTGGAACAAAAAAATTGAAGGTATGGTGTGGTATATGGGGTACAAAGATAGTGGGGCCATTCTTCATCAATGGAAACCTCAAGGCCACTGGATATGCGAAATTGCTACATGATGATGTGTTTCCCTCTTTATGCACTGAAGCTGGCACGTTCCCTGAGTTTTTCCAGCAAGATGGTGCACCACCACATTATGGGTGTCAGGTCCGAGCATTCCTAGATGAACAGTTTCCTGGAAAGTGGATTGGTCGTCATGGGCCAGTTGAATGGCCCCCAAGATCTCCCGATCTGACCCCCTTAGACTTTTATCTTTGGGGTCATTTGAAGGCAATTGTCTATGCTGTGAAGATACGAGATGTGCAGCACCTGAAACTACGGATACTGGAAGCCTGTGATAGCATTTCTCCTGTGGTGTTGCTATCAGTGTGTGAAGAGTGGGAGAAGAGGGTTGCATTGACAATCCAACACAATGGGCAGCACATTGAACACATTTGATAAGTGGTCAGAAACTTGTAAATAACTCATGAAACAATAAAGTTACATTAAAACCAAGCACACCATTGTTTTTCTTGTGAAATTCCCAATAAGTTTGATGTGTCACATGACCCTCTTCCTATTGAAAAAACAAAAGTTGGATCTAAAATGGCCGACTTCCAAATGGCCACCATGTTCACCACCCATCTTGAAAAGTTTCCCCCCTCACATATACTAATGTGCCACAAACAGGAAGTTAACCAACCATTCCCATTTTATTAAGGTGTATCCATATAAATGGCCCACCCTGTACATTTATATATATACACATATACACATCTGCATATATATACCTTCTCAATTGTGTAATGCGTTTTTTCTTCAGCGCTCTTTGGAGCTCTTCCTTGTTTTCTACGTACTGCATTCACAGTCAGTTCACGTGATTACGTGATGATGTCACACGAACTCAGTCCTCCATGGGCGCCCCGCGGGCTCCTGCCACGGCCATCGAGCTGAACTCCATTACAGTATATGGAGAAAAATAGGTTCTAGTTATGACCATTACGCATAGAATTTCGAAATTAAACCTGCCCAACATTTGTAAGTAAGCTGTAAGGAATGAGCCTGCCAAATTTCAGCCTTCTACCTACACGGGAAGTTGGAGAATTAGTGATGAGAGAGTGAGTGAGTCAGTCAGTGAGTGAGGGCTTTGCCTTTTATTAGTATATACTAGCAAAATACCTGCGCTTTGCAGCGGCGAAGTACTGCCTTAAAATTTTAATTAAGAAGAAAATTAAACCTTTTTAAACTGAGGGAATATATACCAATAATTATTTGTTAAGGATCTCTTTGTATACCACATTTTGAGTTCGGCCCTCCGGTTGTAATATGACCAAGCTCTGCGCTGAGCTTACTCTTGAGCATGAAACGTACAGTTGGCCATGTGAACAGTAATCTTGTCTCAAATCTCACAGCTTGGATTGCTGCTGTCATAATCGGTTTGAGTTTCATGGTTTGTTTTAATTATGACAGTATTTGTAGGACTTGTGTTGAAGAGACATTCGGCATCTGTCAAGCGTTGTAAGTACACAACCGGTTTCATTGATAGCGTCACATCCAGCTTTTGAGAGTTTAAACATTCATAAACATCAAATTGTCCACTACTGAAATCGTCACCTGTGAATCTTAAGATGTTTAAGAGGCATTGGCGGTTGTCGAAAAGTGTAAAATATTTGGCCATTTCGGTACACTTGAAAGCGACAACCGAACAATTCACTGGCAGCATCAACTCACATGCAGATGCATAGGTGAAGGGCTTAAGCATTTCACTCTTCTAGTGCTCCTGTGTAGTATAATTATCTCCTGTACCGTCATCAGTCCACACCTTAAACCTGTCCCAGTCATTCAATACATAAGACACAATGTTTCTCCGGATATCAAGAGTGAGCCTGATATGGCCGTGCAATATGTAACAAAGAGAATGGAAAAGGCAGGTGCCATCTCCGGGCATGGAAACCACTCGGTAAGTGACAGTTCTTTGATCGATAGTGATCACCTCGATAGACATGTTAATGGGGGTACGGTTGGAATGATAAAGGAAATGGGCACCTGAACAATGTAAAGTAAGTCTAAAATATTCACACAATAACTATAATCGTAATAAATGAACAATTAAACAACGGAGAAGCCGTGGATTAAATAAAAAGGCTGTAGTTATCAGCAGGGAGACGTGAATCCCGTGGCGAAGCAAGGAAGGGAATGTAGAGACTGGAGTGACGAATGGCCTTATATAGGCAGGCAGCCAACAACGTGGGAGGCTTTGGGATGGGGGACCCAATGCTGCCTTACACGGTGACCGAGCTGCAGGCTATGGACGTATATATGTACGTAAGTAGGATTCAGTTAGCGTTGGGAACCCGCGTACCAAATTTCTTGAATTGATGGGCCCATAAGTAACAAAGACCGCTGAAAAGTTCAATATGGCAGCCGACAGTGGCATCATACCACCGAAATAAGTACCAAATTTCAGCCTTCTACCTACACGGGAAGTGGGAGAATTAGTGACGTTGGAAAGTTCAATATGGTGGCTGACAGTGGCGTCATACTACCCAAATAAGTACGCACATTGGTTTCGGTTAGCTCAGGGAAGCCGCCTACCAAATTTCGTGAAGATGGGGCCATGAATAAGAAAGTTCAACATGGCGGACGTTGTTGACCGCTGTGACCGTTACGCGTAGAATTTTGAAATGAAACCTGCTTAACTTTTGTAAGTAAGCTGTAAGGAATGAGCCAGCCAAATTTCAGCCTTCTACCTACACAGGAAGTTGGAGAATTAGTGATGAGTGAGTGAGTCAGTGAGGGCTTTGCCTTTTATTAGTATAGATAAGGAGCCATTAAATTACTGAATGCAGCTGTTTAAGACTGAAATAAGCAATTAAGGATGGGGAACCTTAACAAGTGAGACCACTAAAATGAAGCATCAAAATGTCACTTGAGTAATAAGGGCTTCATCAGCAATAACTGACTTCTCATTAAGAAAAAAACCTACAGCCACTGTGGCCCTCCAGCACCGATGCTGCCCACCTCTTCTTTAGGGTATTTAACAAAATTTAGGAAAACTGACAAAGGCTGTGGTTATTTTCAGATATCGTATGATGGTCACAGTTTGCTGGTCCTGTTTTGGCTCATTTTGTATCTCATTATTGTTTGCTTGCTAATTAAGGAAAATGAAACAATTAAGGGGTCTGAGTCTTCAAAAGCAAGTCATTTAAAATGAGTTCAAAAGAAATTAATTAGCAGCAACAACAGATCACCAATTAAGAAAAGGGTTAGAATGAAAACCTGCAGCCACTGCGGTCCTCCAGGCCTGGAGTTTGAGACCCCAGCCACATGTCATTAAACATCAAAATAAAATATCCTGTTGTAGAAAAATCACAAGAACATTAATGGAAGGAATTATTAAGGAAACGATCAAGCAGCACATGGCAAATACAGGAGTTTTACTGAAGAGTCAGCATGGGTTCAGAGGAAGGTCGTGTTTTACTAGCATGCTGGAATTCTATGAGGAAGCAACAAAAGGATGTGATTAGAGTGGAGCTTATGATATTATGTATCTTCATTTTTAGAATTAGTTTGATGTAGTTCTTCATGAAAGGTCAGTGATCATATTGAAAGAAGTGAGAATTCATGTCATGGTCTGTAGGTGGGTACAACACTGGGTCAAACAGAAGAAGCAAAGGGCTATGGCAAGTGGAGCCTTTTCAGAATTAGGTGATTTTAAGGGTGGTGACCCTCTGGGGCTACTGCTCTTATTAATAATATATATATTGTATAAACCATTTGAACAAGAATATAATTAATAAACTGGTTAGGGTGGCAAATGACACCAAACTACGTGGAAGGGCAGATGCTTTAGAATCAGCTCAGTTGCTACAGAGGGACTTGGAGAGCAGACAGGCGTGGAAAGATCTGTGGCAGGTGGCATTTAATATCAGTAAATGTAAAGAATTACATAGAGTAAAGAGAAATGAAAGATTTGAACACATAATGAAAAGCACCCCTTATGAGAAGGAGCTGGGAGTCATACACTGTCCACATCAAGATAGAGGACAGACGTGATCACGAAGGTTAACAGGATGTCAGATTAATATACAGTCATATGAAAAAGTTTGGAAACCCCTCTCAGCCTGCATAATAATCGACTCTCCTTTCAACAAAAGAGTTAACAGTGGTATATCTTTCATTTCCTAGGAACATCTGAGTACTGGGGTGTTTTCCGAACAAAGATTTTTAGTGAAGCAGTATTTAGTTGTATGAAATTAAATCAAATGTGAAAAACTGGCTGTGTAAAAATGTGGGTCCCCTTGTCATTTTGCTGATTTGAATGCCTGTCACTGCTCAATGCTGATTACTTACAACACCAAATTGGTTGGATGAGCTCATTAAGCCTTAAACTTCAAAGACAGGGGTGTCCAATCATGAGTGGTAAAAGGTATTTAAGGTGGCCAATTGCAAGTTGTGCTTCCCTTCGATTCTCCTCTGAAGAGAGACAGACAGCATGGGATCCTCAAAGCAACTCTCAAAAGATCTGAAAACAAAGATTGTTCAGTCTCATGGTTTAGGGGAAGGCTACAAAAAGCTACCTCAGAGGTTAAACTGTCAGTTTCAACTGTAAGGAACGGAATCAGGAAATGGAAGGCCACAGGCACAGTTGCTGTTAAACCCAGCAGGTCTGGCAGGCCAAGAAAAATACAGGAGCAGCATATGAGCAGGATTGTGAGAATGGTTACAGACAACCCACAGATCACCTCCAAAGACCTGCAAGAACATCTTGCTACAGATGGTGTATCTGTACATCGTTCTACAATTCAGCGCAATTTGCACAAAGAACATCTGTATGGCAGGGGGATGAGAAAGAAGCCCTTTCTGCACTCACGCCACAAACAGAGTTGCTTGTTGTATGCCAATGCTCATTTAGACAAGCCAGATTCATTTTGGAACAAAGTGCTTTGGACTGATAAGACAAATTAGGTTACAAAAGAGATAATCGTGGACTTCAGAAAATCACATCCTGCCCACATTCAACTCAGCATCAATGGTTTAGATGTGGAGAATTTAATGTCAGTAAATGTAAAGTATTACACATCTACTCTATATATAAAACCCTAAGCCTAAAAGTGCAACAATTTTCTGCAAAGATTTTATGTGATGTTTTTATGTCACATTTTTTGTCAAAATTTAAATCGGGCTTATTTTAAAACCTACATACTGTATATATGTTTGGTATCATATTTTTCAGAATTTATCGAACTTTAATGTGATGTTGTTAGATTTTCAGATTCTTATTCCATTTTTAAATTCTAAACTAAAAATTATAAAGACCTCGTGTGTCACGAGACGAGACTTTGTGCCAAGAGATTTAACCACGCCAGGGGCTGGAAATAAAAGGTGAAGAGTAGGACAGCTGCTGTACAGGCTTTTAAATGTTCGAAGCGCCGCACGATATGCAGATCATGTGGCACGAAAGCAGCAGCAAGCCAGCAGCTGATCGAACAAAGAGGAGGTAAAAAAAAAAACTGTATTTGTTTCCCATTGTATCACCGTTTAAGAGGAGGTTTAGGAAGAGCAGCCGTATCTCTTTGGGATGCGCTCAGCCCCACTCTTCACAACACGCAGGCGCAAAGTGGCTGGCGTGTAGCGCAGGCTGGGGGGGTTGGCGAGCGAAGCGAGCAGGGGAACCTCCTAATAGAAAATAAAAATGTGAGGTTTGAACATACAATGGGAGGCTTGAAAATCGAGAGTCCACTTTATGAGAAGGATTTAGTAGTCGTGGAGGACTCATCATTATCAACTGCCAGACAGTGTTCAGAAGCCATTAAGAAGGCTAACAGAATGTCAGATTATACAGCACCTTGATGTGTGGAGTACAAGTCACAGGAGGTTCTGCTCAAGCTTTATAACACACTGGTGAGGCCTCATCTGGAGTCCTGTGTGCAGTTTTCGCCTCCAGGCTAAAAAAAGGACATAACAGCAGTGGAGAAAGTCCAGAGAAGAGCGACTAGGCTGATTCAGGGCTACAGGGGAAGAGTTATGAGGAAAGATTAAAAGAGCTGAGCCTTTTACAGTTTAAGAAAAAGAAGATTAAGAGGAGACCTGACTGAAGTGTTTAAAATTATCAAGGGAATTAGTCCAGTGGATTGAGACTGTGACTTTGAAATGAGTTTCTTTTTCCGGTTTCTTTGTGGTGGCAGCCTGCGCCACCACCACCTACTCAAAGCATCATGATGCACCAACATTGATGGACCGAAAGCCAGAAGTCTACGTGACCATCATCATCAGGTCCTTCCATGAAAACCCTAAATACAAAGAGGACTGTTTGACTTATGTTAGGTAGATTCCCCAGAGCGGACTGGGCGGTCTTGTGGTCTGGAACCCCTACAGATTTTATTTTTTTCTCCAGCTTTTGGGGTTTTTTTTTTTTCTGTCCACCCTGGCCATCGGACCTTACTTATTCTATGTTAATTAATGTTGACTTATGTTTATTTTTTATTGTGTCTTCTATTTTTCTATTCATTTTGTAAAGCACTTTGAGCTACATTTTTTTGTATGAATATGTGTTATATAAATAAATGTTGATTGATTGATTGATTGAGTTCATCAAGAAAACGGGGACACAGTTGGAAACGAGTGAAGGGGAAATTTCACACAAACATTAGGAAGTTTATCTTTAAACAGGGAGCCAAAGACATTTGGAATAAGTGATCAAGGAGTGTGGTGAACTGGAGGACTTTTGAAAACTCGATCTGATGTTATTTAAGAAGAATTAAGTGGAGAGGACTGGTGAGCTTTATTGTGAATGGCCTGTGCTACGCAAAATACTTCTAATGTTCTAATCACAAGGTGTGGAGTAGAAGTTAAGGATGATCAATTACGTAATGCACTAGTGAGGCTGCACCTGGAGTACTGTGTGCATTTTGAGACCACACATACCCGGGTATTTATTAAAACAAAGCTTTTTCCATGCATTTTGGCCCTTCATCCACAAGCAAACTGCATTTTAGGTCCCCGAAAACGGCCCTTTTGAAAAACTCCTTCCAGGGTGGAGATGTTTAGAAACTCAGTCTACCCTGTTCACGTGTAGACAGGGAAAAGTTGAGTTTTTGGCTTGTAACATTAGAGTTTGCTGGTTTACATGAGGGAGCGACAGTTACTGAGGCCCATGCGTCGCAGCTGTGGCCTCGTTCATAAGTCGTCGGTCGGATGTCCATAACCTGGGGACTACCTGTACTTTATCATGATATTGAGCAACAGCGGTGTCAGAATACACTACGATACATCAAACACTCCGATGACACACACCTCTAGGTGGTGGGACAACTTTGAGAATGAAATGGTTGTTGCTGCAGAGAATTTTCATGTGTCAAGGACATCAGATTAAAGGAAAGACCACTGGAATGAGATTGCCTGTCAGTGTTGTCAAAAAAGTTGCCCACACACTCCACCATTTAGCAGACGAGGGGAGATCATGCATGACGGCAAACACGTTTGTGCTGTCTAGACTTGCAGTTTTGAAAATAGTAAGGCAAGTGTGTGTTGTAACCACAGTACACTTGGGCCCTGTGTATATATACAAGGTGGCGCAGGAAAATGGGACATTTTCAATTGACGTTCAATACATGAATAAATACATTACAAAATACATCTATCCATTTTCCAACCCGCTGAATCCGAACATAGGGTCATGGGGTTCTACTGGAGCCAATCCCAGCCAACACAGGGCACAAGCCAGGAACCAATCCTGGGCAGGGTGCCAACCCACCACAGGACACACACAAACAATCCACCAATCGCCAATCCACCTAACCTTCATGTCTTTGGATTGTGGGAGGAAGCCAGAGCACCCGGAGGAAACCCACGCAGACACAGGGAGAACATGCACACTTTCTGGGAAGCAAACCCAGGTCTCCTAACTGCAAGGCAGCAACGCTACTACTGCGCCACCGTGCCACCCTACAAAATGCATTTAATGATGAAATGTATTGTACAGGATATGCAATTAAGGATGGTAATCAATATTCATTTTATGCTTTGAAGAAAACATCCTGAAGGTGTTGTCCATTTCTCCGTTCACATTCTGACAGCCCGCATTGTTCGACATCACACATCAAGAGAAATGGCAGCGATTTCCTCTTCAGTCCTCCTTTATAGTTCATAAATGATTGCAGGACGTGTGCGGTACACTTGGCTTTAAGACGTCTCCACAGAAAAAAATCACAGACAGTGAGATCTCGGAAGCCATGGAATGTCACCATTGCGTGAAATGATGCGCCTTCCAAACAATCATTGAATAGCTGCCATCGACTGTCGGGCAGTATGCATAATGGCTCCACCTGGGGACTTCTTTTTTAAGGCTGAACCCATTTCTTTGAAATTACGCACCCATTTTGTAATCGCATGAGCAGATGGGACACAATTGTGATGTCCTAACTGGTAATTCCCTTTGCACAGCAGTCACACTATCACCTTTCTTAAAAAAGGCTTTCACAACGAACGCTTGCAGCGCGCCTCTCCATTATAACTAATGGCGAGGGGTTCTAAACGAGGTCACATTGGTCCCAAACAACTGTCAGGGTCGCCAACACCCTAGTTTCAAAATGTCCCGTTTCCCTGCACCACCCTGTACATTTACCTGTCTCTGAGTCCAAAGTAGAGGAACTTGTAGCAGGGCCTCACTGGGACTCATGTACAAATAAAGCAGCCACCCACACATTTCATGATTATTTGAACAGAAAGCAGAGTTTTTCTCTTAACATACAAGCCAGCTGTGATTCCAAGCATTTATTTATTGACGTTGTAGTGAAATAGCCGGGTAGCGTCCGTGATGCCCATATTTTCACAAATTCCTCGCTGAACAGACATTTGAAAAAAAAAGGTGATGGACATAATCTGAATGACATTCCCTTTGTTATCTGCCTGTTTCATGCTCTTGAATTTTGCTTTTAATGTAGATAGGGGTTTTTAAAAGAATTTTGCAAGTGTGGATGAGAAAGAAGGAGGAAAACACCTGTTTTAAAAAATACCTGGGAATGTGTCTCAATATTCCAAAAAAAAAGACTTAGCAGCATTAGATAAAGTCCAGAGAAGAACAACTACGCTGATTCCAGGACTGCAACAAATTCCTGTTTTATCTTTTTTGTTCATTTTTGATTCTTTTGTCTATGTTAAGGGTCTCCAACCTTTTTTCCCCTGAGAGCTACTTTTACAAAATGAAAATGGCCGAGAGCTACTTATGTTTTCTAACGTTTATTCTCATAGCTTATTTCAACCCAAACAAACTGAATAAGCTTGTTCTGCCTGAACATTTACAAAATGTTGGTGTCCACAACTCACATTTTGCATTAAAACAACATCACAAAGAATGTTTAGTTCACCTGCAAGTGTATTTTCTGGTGTATCTCACACTATTGAATTTAAACATGAAAGCTGTCATAACAAAAAAATGCAATTCCAAATACACATATACAGTGGTGTGAAAAACTATTTGCCCCCTTCCTGATTTCTTATTCTTTTGCATGTTTGCAACACAAAATGTTTCTGATCATCAAACACATTTAACCATTAGTCAAATATAACACAAGTAAACACAAAATGCAGTTTTTAAATGATGGTTTTTATTATTTAGGGAGAAAAAAAAAATCCAAACCTACATGGCCCTGTGTGAAAAAGTAATTGCCCCCTGAACCTAATAACTGGTTGGGCCACCCTTAGCAGCAATAACTGCAATCAAGCGTTTGCGATAACTTGCAATGAGTCTTTTACAGCGCTCTGGAGGAATTTTGGCCCACTCATCTTTGCAGAATTGTTGTAATTCAGCTTGATTTGAGGGTTTTCTAGCATGAACCGCCTTTTTAAGGTCATGCCATAGCATCTCAATTGGATTCAGGTCAGGACTTTGACTAGGCTACTCTTCATTTTGTTTTTCTTCAGCCATTCAGAGGTGGATTTGCTGGTGTGTTTTGGGTCATTGTCCTGTTGCAGCACCCAAGATCGCTTCAGCTTGAGTTGACGAACAGATGGCGGACATTCTCCTTCAGGATTTTTTGGTAGACAGTAGAATTCATGGTTCCATCTATCACAGCAAGCCTTCCAGGTCCTGAAGCAGCAAAACAACCCCAGACCATCACACTACCACCACCATATTTTACTGTTGGTATGATGTTCTTTTTCTGAAATGCTGTGTTCCTTTTACGCCAGATGTAACGGGACATTTGCCTTCCAAAAAGTTCAACTTTTGTCTCATCAGTCCACAAGGTATTTTCCCAAAAGTCTTGGCAATCATTGAGATGTTTCTTAGCAAAATTGAGACGAGCCCTAATGTTCTTTTTGCTTAACAGTGGTTTGCGTCTTGGAAATCTGCCATGCAGGCCGTTTTGCCCAGTCTCTTTCTTATGGTGGAGTCGTGAACACTGACCTTAATTGAGGCAAGTGAGGCCTGCAGTTTTTTAGATGTTGTCCTGGGGTCTTTTGTGACCTCTCGGATGAGTCGTCTCTGCGCTCTTGGGGTAATTTTGGTCGGCCGGCCACTCCTGGGAAGGTTCACCACTGTTCCATGTTTTTGCCATTTGTGGATAATGGCTCTCACTGTGGTTCGCTGGAGTCCCAAAGCTTTAGAAATGGCTTTATAACCTTTACCAGACTGATAGATCTCAATTACTTCTGTTCTCATTTGTTCCTGAATTTCTTTGGATCTTGGCATGATGTCTAGCTTTTGAGGTGCTTTTGGTCTACTTCTCTGTGTCAGGCAGCTCCTATTTAAGTGATTTCTTGATTGAAACAGGTGTGGCAGTAATCAGGCCTAGGGGTGGCTACAGAAATTGAACTCAGGTGTGATACACCACAGTTAGGTTATTTTTTAACAAGGGGGCAATTACTTTTTCACACAAGGCCATGTAGGTTTGGATTTTTTTTCCCTAAATAATAAAAACCATCATTTAAAAACTGCATTTTGTGTTTACTTGTGTTATATTTGACTAATGGTTAAATGTGTTTGATGATCTGAAACATTTTGTGTGACAAACATGCAAAAGAATAAGAAATCAGAAAGGGGGCAAATAGTTTTTCACACCACTGTATGACTTCTTCATTTGTCATTTTGTTCCATGTCACTATTTCACTTTATTCACATGTCCAGTTGCATGCGTGATGTGTTTTTTAGTTAGTCAGATGACTGGCACTGAGGTGTATAGTGGAGTGGAGCCACTCAGGTTCACTCTTATGGAGTCATTTCAATGCTCATCTATCAGTCTTGTTCTGAACTTTGATTTCATGACATTCATGTCAGACTCACAGAGGTATGCAGACATTTTCTGAGCTGCTTGGTGAAGATTCTTATAGCTATTTGGCTCTGCCAAGCTCCAGAAATGCTGATAATGCTGTTGAGACTTTAACTGTACATTATTTTGAAGATTTACTAATATATATTATATAAAATACAATGTCTGTCTGTCTGTCCACTTTTCACAAGAGAACTACTTAACAGATTTAGGTCGGGTTTTCCTCTATAATTTGCTTGAACGTTACGGTTGATTTTGCGACTTCTCTCATTTTGCTATGTATCATAGTTCGCTTGCGGTACTGATTTATTTGCGCGAATCCAAGAAGCACGCGGTGGGCCGAAGGGATGGGTCTTCCTCACTCACTCGCCAGGTTCGGGGCGTGTTCCTTAACTCCACTTAGCTAGCGAACGAGAGAACAATTGAATTCAACTTTGTTTGATATTTAAAATTAAGTGTTACTTAAGTCTTGATGAGTTTGAGTCCAGATATTCTCTTAAGTGTATGCCACATTGAAAAGATAGATTTCAATTCAGATTGTGGATCATGATATGATTTTTTTGAAAGATCGCCCACCCCTAATTTGAATAATCAAGTTTTCAAATTTATGTAGGATTCATTAACCCTTTGGCAAGCTACTTAGAAAGGGGTGGTGAGCTACCGGTATCTTGCAAGTGACGTATTGGAGACCCCTGATCTATGTTAATATTGTTCCTTTTGTCATTTATTATTATTATTTTTTTTAGTCTTATTTACAGTTTTATTTCTATGTGTCCATGCCTGTGTTATCATATTATTTAAGTTTTCTGGGCCATCTATCCATCTCCATCAAGGGACTGCCCTCAGTCCTATTTTAGCTGAGGAAACATGCAGTCCCCTGCGGTTCATTGAATTTGCCAGTGTTGGTGAGTTTGTCTTGCGATTATTTCTGTGTCTTTTGTGGAATTCCTACATATTTTGACCTCCATGCTCTGTTTTTGACTTCACCTTCTGGATTTGTGTTTTTGGGACTTGTTTGCTTTGGATTGCCTTTGTCATTTTAGACAACCAAACCAAAGGTTGACAGATCCTTTTGTTTTTTGTCCATTTTGCAACAATTTATGGAAATTTAGTGCTGAGGAACTCCTAGTTCATGACGCAGGGTATGAGTTATAATGAAAGATTAAAAGAACTAAACCTTTTCACTTTAAGTAAGCTGAGCTTAACAGGTGACGTGGTTGAAGTATTTAAAATTATGAAAGGAATTGGTACAGTGGATTCCAGCTGTTACATTAAAATAAATTCTGAAATGAGAAAATGGGGACAAGGTTGGAAACTTCTTAAGGGCAGAACTTGCACAAATTTCACAGTTTTTTTAATGCAAAGAGCCATAGACACGTGGAACAAAGTCCTTCAGGTCCTATTGTCTGCCACACTACTTGGTCATTTATTCCTTGTGTCTGTCGTTCTTTGTGTAAGATAGTTCTCTTGACATCATTTGGGACAACTGAGGTGAATAGGATTGCCAAGCTCATTGAAATGAATGTTCTCATTTCCATTTTTCAAAAGTTCCAATACATACTGAATATATTTTGGATTTCAGTATTTGAAAACTGACTGAAAAAATTATTACATTGTATTGGACTATGTACGCATGTCACTAAGGGATAATGATTTTGGTAGTTTGCTTAGGATAGAGGTGTTTTTTTAAATAAAATAGGTTTACCAAACTGTTTAATCAAGTTCAGAATTCAACGGGCCAAAGCCAATCCTGATAGCATCAGGTGTAAACCAGGGACCAACCCTAGATGGGCCTACAGTGCATTGCAGTCACTTGTTAAATTAAGAATAATAATGACACCGTTACCCAGTGCAGGTGACAGGGACATAAATTCTTCTACAGAATACATGAGATTCCTAGCACTGATATCTAAATCCAAGTGCAAACCCTTAGCCGACAGGCCTCATTTTCTGCCAAAATATGGAGAAATGTAGTAAAGCTGGCAAGAGTTTACACAATATGCTAGAAATGACACAGAAAGAGTGCCAAAGCTAGTTTATAATTAACTGTATATGAAAATCAAAATGACATCTCATTATGGAAGAGCAAGAAAACATGAATAGAAAAGAGTACAAGAGCTATCTATCTATCTATCTATCTATCTATCTATCTATCTATCTATCTATCTATCTATCTATCTATCTATCTATCTAATGTGAGATATGGCCGACCAGTCATCCCGGCCAATACCCCCAGGCCGCCAGGTGGAGCCATCCCTGCATCATGGAGGGTCCCCAAATTCCAGCAGGGACACATTGGAATTGGAGTCTTCCTGTGCAACCCTGCTGGATAACGTGGGGACCACCAGGAGACACTGCTGGGAGGCCCAGAGACATTGGAGTTTACTACAATCCAGAAGTATGTCATAGTCATGGGGACGGAAGGACCGACGTACTTCCGGGATGAAGAAAAAAGGACTTTTTATATGACCCGGAAGTGATGGGGAATCATGGACTGAGGGATGAAGCACTTCCGGGTTAAACAGTATAAAGGATTTTGGGAAACCCAGACGGGTGAGCTGAGCTGGGTGAAAGGGTGGCAACGCGTCTGGGAGTAGGAGGATTGGTTATTGTTAGTGATTGTGATTTATACTAGTAGTAGCAAAATAGAAGTAGTGTGTTAAAGAGGTAATGAAAAAGAAATGGAAACATTTTAATAATAACGACATGATTGACAATATAATTGTTTTGTCATTGTCATGACATATATACACATATACATATACATATATATATATACATATATATATATATATATATATATATATATATATATATATATATATATATATATATATATATATATATATATATATATATATATATATATATATATATAAACTGCTCCAAAAATTAAAGGAACACTTTGAAAACACATCAGATCTCAATGGGAAAAAGAAATCCTCCTGGATATCTATACTGATATAGACTGGGTAATGTGTTAGGAGCGAAAGGATGCCACATCGTTTGATGGAAATGAAAATGATCAACCTACAGAGCCCTGAATTCAAAGACGCCCAAAAATCAGAGTGAAAAAATGATGTGGCAGGCTAGTCCATTTTGCCAAAATTTAATTGCAGCAACTCAAATTATACGCAGCACTTTGTATGGCCCCTGTGTTCTTGTATACATGCCTGACAACATCGGTGCATGCTTCTAATGAGATGACAGATGGTGTTGTGGGGATCTCCTCCCAGATCTGGACCAGGGCATCACTGAGCTCCTGGACAGTCTGAGGTGCAACCTGGTGGCATTGGATGGACCAAAACATAATGTCCCAGAGGTGTTCTATTGGATTTAGGTCAGGAAAGTGTGGTGGCCAGTCAATGGTATCAATTCCTTCATCCTCCAGGAACTGCCTGCATACTCTCACCACATGAGGCCAGGAATTGTCGTGCACCAGGAGCCACTGTACCAGCATAGGGTCTGACAATGGGTCCAAGGATTTCATCCTGATACCTAATGGCAGCCAAGGTGCCTTTGTCAAGCCTGTAGCGGTCTGTGTGACCCTCCATGGATATGCCTCCCCAGACAATCATTAACCCACCACCAAACTGCTCATGCTGAATGATGTTACAGGCAGCATAATGTTCTCCATGGCTTCTCCAGACCCTTTCACTTCTGTCATGTGCTCAGGGTGAACCTGCTCTCATCTGTAAAAGCACAGGGCACCAGTGGTGCATCTGCCAATTCTGGTATTCTATGGCGAATGCCAATCGAGCTGCATGCTGCTGGGCAGTGAGCTCAGGGCCCATTAGAGGACATGGGGCCCTTGGGTCACCCTCATGAAGTCTTTCTGGTTGTTTGGTCAGAGACATTCACACCAGTGGCCTGCTGGAGGTCATTTTGTAGGGCTCTGGCAGTGCTCATCCTGTTTCTCCTTGCCCAAAGGAGCAGATACTGGTCCTGCTGATGGGTTATGGACCTTCTATGGCCCTCTCCAGCTCTCCTAGAGTAACTGCTTGTCTCCTAGAATCTCCTCCATGCCCTTGAGACTGTGCAGGGAGACACAGCAAACCTTCTGGCAATGACACGTATTGATGTGCCATCCTGGAGAAGTTGGACTACCTGTGCAACCTCTGTAGGGTCCAGGTATCGCCTCATGCTACCAGTAGTGACACTGACTGTAGCCAAATGCAAAACTAGTGAAGAAACAGTCAGAAAAGATGAGGAGGGAAAAATGTCAGTGGCCTCCACCTGTTAAACCATTCCTGTTTTGGAGGTCATCTCATTGTTGCCCCTCTAGTGCATCTGTTGTTAATTTCATTAACACCACAGCAGTTGAAACTGATTAACAACCCCCTCTGCTACTTAACTGACCAGATTAATATCCCATAAGTTTCATTGACTTTATGCTATACTCTGATTAAAAAGTGTTCCTTTAATTCTTTTGAGCAGTATATATATATATACATACATATATCTATATCTATATATCTATCTATATGTATTGTAAAAGATTCAACAACAGACAGCATAAAGGTTTGGGGTTTCCGGCCCCGTATACTGTAGAAAAATCCACAATTCAAAACAAATCAATGGTCAAAATACAAACACAAACAGTTCATATGCGCGACGCCGAAAATGGCGTCGGCGGCCATTTTATAAAAGAGGAGCCGGAAGTGGAGGAATGCTGGGAAGGAACCGTGAGGGAGGATGGGACTGATGATGTCAGGAAAAATAGCGGAGGAAAGGCAGAAGTAACGTGCTGCGGGAATGAGTCTTATGGTCGCGGAACGTCTTTTTTCCTGAAAGAAAGCAAAGGAGAAAGGTTACTACCCCGCCACTCCCTGCCGGCGAACGTCTTTTGAAGCGTGTTAAGGTCCGTCCGCAGTCTCCTATTTGCACGTGCGTGACAGTATATATCTATCTATCTATATAATCTATATCCATCTGTCAAGCGCTGTAAGCACACAACCGGTTTCATCGATAACGTCACATCCAGCTTTTGAGAGTTTAAACATTCATAAACATCAAAGTGTCCACTACTGAAATCGTCACCTGTCAATCTAAGATGTTTAAGAGGCATTGCCGGTTGTCCAAAGGTGTAAAATATTTGGACATTTCGGTAGACTTGAAAGCGACAACCGAACAATTCAGCGGCAGCCATCAACTCACATGCAGATCCATAGGTGAAGGGCTTAAGCATTTCACTCTTCTAGTGCTCATGTGTAGTATAATTATCTCCTGTACTGTCATCAGTCCACACCTTGAACCTGTCCCAGTCATTCAATACATAAGACACAATGTTCCTCCGGATATCAAGAGTAAGCCTGATATGGCCATGCAATATCTAACACAGAGAATGGAAAAGGCAGGTGCCATCTCCGGGCATGGAAACCACTCGGTAAGTGACAGTTCTTTGATCGATGGTGATCACCTCGATAGACATATTAATGGGGGTACGGTTGGAATGATATAGGAAATGGGTACCTGAACAATGTAAAGTAAGTCTAAAATATTCACACAATAACTATAATCGTAATAAATGAACAATAAAACAGCGGAGAAGCCGTGGATTAAATAAAAAGGCTGTAGTTATCAGCAGGGAGATGTGAATCCTGTGGCGAAGCAAGGAAGGGAATGTAGAGACTGGAGCAACAGATGGCCTTATATAGGCAGGCAGCCAACAACGTGGGAGGCGTTGGGATGGGGGACCTAATGCCGCATAAACACGGTGACCGAGCTGCAGGCTATGGACGTATATATGTACGTAAGTAGGATTCAGTTAGCGTTGGGAACCCGCGTACCAAATTTCTTGAAGATGGGCCCATAAGTAACAAAGACCATTGAAAAGTTCAACATGGCGGCCAACTGTGGCATCATACCACCCAAATAAGTACCAGATTTTAGCCTTCTACCTACACGAGAAGTTGGCGAATTAGTGACGTTGGAAAGTTCAATATGGCGGCCGACAGTGGCGTCATACCACCGAAATAAGTATATACATTGGTTTCGGTTAGCTCAGGGAAACCGCCTACCAAATTTCGTGAAGATGGGGCCATGAATAAGAAAGTTCAACATGGCGGACGTTGTTGACCGTTATGATGGTTACGCGTAGAATTTCGAAATGAAACCTGCTTAACTTTTGTAAGTAAGTTGTAATGAATGAGCCAGCCAAATTTCAGCCTTCTACCTACACGGGAAGTTGGAGAATTAATGACATTGGAAACTTCAAAATGGCGGCCAACAGTGGCATCATACCATTGAAATAAGTACATACATCGGTTTCGGTTAGCGCAGGGAACCCATCTACCAAATTTCGTGAAGATGGGGCCATAAATAAGAAAGTTCAACATGCCGAACGTTGTCAACCATTATGATCGTTACGCGTAGAATTTCGAAATGAAACCTGCTTAACTTTTGTAAGTAAGCTGTAAGTAATGAGCCTGCCAAATTTCAGCCTTCTACCTACACGGGAAGTTGGAGAATTAGTGACATTGGAAAGTTCAATATGGAGGCCGACAGTGGCGTCATACCACCGAAATAAGTGCATTACGCCGGTTTTGGTTAGCGCAGGGAAACCACCTACCAAATTTCTTGAAGATGGGGTCAGCCTTCTACCTACACGGGAAGTTGGAAAATTAGTGACGTTGGAAAGTTCAATATGGAGGCCAACAGTGGCGTCATACCATCGAAATAAGTACATCGGTTTCGGTTAGCGCAGGGAAGTCGCCTACCAAATTTCGTGAAGATGGGGCCATAAGTAAGAAAGTTGGACGTTGTCGACCGTTATAGACCGTTATGACCGCTACGGTAGAATTTCGAAATGAAACCTGCTTAACTTTTGTAAGTAACCTGTAAGGAATAAGCCTGCCAAATTTCAGCCTTCTACCTACACGGGAAGTTGGAGAATTAGTGATGAGTCAGTAAGTGAGTGAGTGAGTCAGTGAGGGCTTTGCCTTTTATTAGTATAGACTAGCAGAATACCCGCGCTTCGCAGCGGAGAAGTAGTGTGTTAAAGAAGGTACGAAAAGAAAAGGAAAATTTTAAAAATAACGTAACATGATTGTTAATGTAATTGTTTTGTCATTGATATGAGTGTCGCTGTGATATATATATATATAGCAAAATAGCAGCCATAGCGATGTCATGTGTTAAAGAAGTTATGAAAAGAAAAGGAAACATTTTAAAAATAATGTAACATGATTGTCAAAGTAATTGTTTTGTGTATTTGGTGGCAGCATCACAAAGTTATTTTCGTCTAGCTGCATCAGAAAATGTACCATGACGTCTGACACGCCTCCTTTTTACTGTTTTCTCACAGCTTGGATTGCTGCTGTCATATACACACACACACACACACACACACACACACACACACATACATACATACATACATACATACATACATACACACACACACACACACACACACATATATATATATATACCTATCTACATCATATATACACACACATACATACACACACACAAATTATATATATGTGTGTATGTATGTGTGTGTGTGTGTGTATATATATATATATACACATACATACATACATATATATACACATACATATACTTGTGTGTATGTTTGTATGTGTCTATATGTGTGTGTATAGCTTTGGTCACTGAGTGCAAGGGAAAAATAATAAAATATAGTCTATAAGTTATTAAACAGTAAAACATTAACGTTTTAAGAAGTACAGGTACATTGAGCTGCGGTGGGTTGGCACCCTGCCCAGGATTGGTTCCTGCCTTGTGCCCTGTGTTGGCTGGGATTGACCCCCGTGACCCTGTATTCGGATTCAGCGGGTTAGAAAATGGATGGATGGATGTAAACTACATTTTAAAGACTGTGTAACACAACAGGTAAGTAACTAACAGCAGCTAAAATGTATATGGATCATCTCTCGGTAGTAGATCCCTTTTGAAAGGCTACACGACGGCTGTGGTATAGAAATTACATTTTCTATGTGAGCGTTCAAATTTGTGCCTCTGGTAATGTGCCTTACCGGCATTTAAAGAAAATTAGTTTTGTGTCCTCTGCAGTGTTAAGAGAAAGGCTTTGGTTTGGGATAAAAGGAAAAAGGTGTAAAGAAAGGAAAGTTGCCTTTTCTTTTATATAGTATAGAGAGATGTGTTCGCTGACGTTATGATCGCCTTTTGGGGACAGTCGCGGTGGGTCTTGTGTAGACTGGTGAGGCGTCCCGCCATTAATCGGCTGTGATGGCACTGTCAGTCCTCCACTCCTGTGCGTATCTTCATAATCCGAGCTGAGGACCTCATAATCGATATCGTGCAAAGAAAGTGTGAATCGCTTAATATTATTTTGCCGTGGTGTAGAAAAGGGGTCCCGTGTTTGCACTTGTCTGGGCTATAGCGCAGGGGGAGGATGAAAAAAATTAAAAGTGCTCACTTTGACTTAAGGCAGAAGCGCAGTCAGCGTCTCAAAGGCCGGCACAGCTATGCACGCGCTGGCTGCTCGACTTTTGCTGGGCAGGAGACCCCAGTTTTGCAGACACGTTCATGATATCAAAAGTCTCAGCGCTCTTTGGAGGTCATTCATATATTATATATATAGCAAAATACCGCTACGCAGCGGAGAAGTAGTGTGTTAAAGAAGTAATGAAAAGAAAAGGAAACATTTTAATAATAACGTAACATGATTGACATTGTCATGAGTGTTGCTGTCATATATATGCCTGCCTAAATAAGTCACCTCGCTTTGCTCTTACTTTTTTACCGTTCATTTAATCATGGCTAGTGGCGGAAAAATTATAAAATGGAAGGAGGATGGCTTTACCAAAACAATTATTGATGGCGAATCGATTATTCATAAAGCTTGAATTGGTGATCTGTTTTTCTGTGTTAACCTCATATTTTTCATACTTCTTCTCAAACTAAGGTGGTGCGAGGGTAAAATGAATCGGGATGCGCTGATCAATGTAATCGGTGTACCAGGAAATCATGCATTGACAAAAGCTCCCCTTTGCTTGTAATGCAAAGTGTGATTAAATGCATTATTTTTTAACGTTATGGAGCACATGCATCAAGCTTCTCAGCTGTGCTTGTGCTAAGAAAAGGAAAGATTTTAAAATAACGTAACACGATTGTCAATGTGACCTTTTGTAAGTAGTGCCTGGAGGATTCAGTGTGGAGAAACTCTAGAGACAGCGTGTGTATTAACTTGTGGATTTTTCTGTGAGTATTTGGTGGCAGTCTGACAAGTTGCTTCGAAGACGGCGTTAGCCGCGGAGCTCAGCTCAGAGCAAAATGAGGTAAATGGGAGGGGAGATGATGACGTGACTCCCCCACCCGCCTTAACTGTCAATCCCCCACAAACACAGTCTCGGAATTTGCATAAGCACACCCCTTCACCTACAATTTTAACTTAGTTACAAAGTGATCAAAACTCTCGCTTATATCCTCGCCCTCTCATTAAACTTGTATCCCGCATTACCTGTGGGCATGTGAAACGCCAGCGTAGCCTGTCTATGAACTTAATTTAAAGTTTAGGTTTACACCTTGCTTTCTTTCCGAGGTAGCAGCAGTCATGAATATGGTAGTATATGTCACTCGCCGCTTCTTATTGTTTCGCTGCCTTCTCAATTATATAATGCATGTTTTCTTAAGCGCTTTTTGGAGGTCTTCCTGGTTTTCTACGCACTGCGTTGACAGTCAGTTCACGTGATTACGTGGAGGCGTGATGATGTCACACGAAACTCCGCCCCCACGTCATTGCAGCTCAACTCCATTACAGTTAATGGAAAAATACCTTCCAGTTATGACCATTAGGCGTAGAATTTCGAAATGAAACCTGCCCAACTTTTGTAAGTAAGCTGTAAGGAATGAGCCTGCCAAATTTCAGCCTTCTACCTACACGGGAAGTTGGAGAATTAGTGATGAGTCAGTGAGTGAGTGAGTGAGTGAGTGAGTGAGTGAGTGAGTCAGTGAGTCAGTGAGGGCTTTGCCTTTTATTAGTATAGATATATATCTCCTTTGGGGTGCGAGCAGCTGTTGCTGGGGGTGCCAGAATCCATCGAGGAATAAAAATTAAAAACATTATTTGTACAAAATCTTAATTTATCTATCCATTCCTAAATAATTAAATGGGCAGGCTATTGCGTATCAGTGCACTTAGTGCTACGTGGGTATTATGAACTATCGTATCTGTTCAAGTTCTATTTAAATTTTAAATATAAGTAATTTTTATTTGGTCGACAGAAATATGTTTAGTAGGAATGTTAGTTAAATGTAGTCATCATTGCATAATTTTTTCTTCACCAAGAAATTTAAAGACTAAATTCAACTTCCATTCCTACCAAAGATATTTCTGGCGACTAAATAGAACCTACTTATATCCAAATTCGAGCTATTGAGCTGTCGCCTGCCTGGCTAAATAAGTCACCCTCGCTTTGCTCTTACTTTTTTACCGTTCATTTAATCATGGCTAGTCGCGGAAAAATTATAAAATGGAAGGAGGATTACACTGAGTATGGCTTTACCAAAACAATTATTGATGGCGAATAAAGTATCCATTATTCATAAAGCTTCAATTGGTGATCTGTTTTTTTTGCATTAACCTCATATTTTTTCATACTTCTTCTCAAACCAAGGGGGTGGGAGGGTAAAATGAATCGGGAAACTCTGATATATATATATTGAATATATTGAAATAGTTTTACTGTCAAATAATGCAAACAGTACGCGGCACGTGTTTCACCCTAATTCTGGGCTCATCAGGCATACACACTAACTGCACCCCCTCTCGAGGTAAAGCCTCTCATGTTGTGCCACGGTGTGTGGTTTGTTTGACAGTATGTAGATCGGGGTGTGTATATATATTACTCTTGAGAATGCAACGTATAGTTTTGTCCAGGAGGAAAGCAATGTTGCCTCAAATCAATGGCAACCTTTTGTAAGGTGTGTCCCTGAGACTTATTACTTGTCATCGCACAGCAGAGCCTTACTGGAAATTGGAGGCATCTGAATTGAAATGGGAGATCAGAGGGTATAACGGGGATGCGAGGAATACATTGAGTGTGGAGAAACTCTAGAGACAGCGTGTGTATTAACTTGTGGATTTTTCTGTGAGTATTTGGTGGCAGCGTGACGAAGTTGCTTCCGCAAGACCGCGTTAGCTGTGGAGCTCAGCTCGGAGCATATTCTTTTCCTACCTTGTCAATTATGTAATGCGTTTTTTGAACAGGTTTGATGCATGGAAGTGATCACTCGTACTGTGTTCAGTCAGTTCACGTAAGCTGCTCTCTTGTGTGATGTTGCGATGTCCACGGCTTTATTTAATGTTAGTTAAGACCCGGCACTTAAAAGGTTCTCGCTACAGCAATTTTAACTCCGTTACAAAGTGATCCAAAGTCTCATTTATTCCTCGTGTCTTCTCGCGAATAAAGTATTTGGTATTTTTCTTCAGCGCTCTTTGGGAGCTCTTCCTTCTTTTCTACGTACTGCAGTCACAGTCAGCTCACGTGATTACGTGGGAGGCGTGATGATGTCACATGCAGCTCCGCCCCCCATGGCCGTCGAGCTAACGTCCATTACAGTATATGGAGAAAATAGGTTCCAGTTATGACCATTACGTGTAGAATTTTGAAATTAAACCTGCCCAACTTTTGTAAGTAAGCTGTAAGGAATGAGCCTGCCAAATTTCAGCCTTCTACCCACACGGGAAGTTGGAGAATTAGTGATGAGTCAGTGAGTGAGTGAGGGCTTTGCCTTTTATTAGTATAGAAGATTGTGGAGTGGAGGGTGCTTTGTGCACATTATTTGTTAATAAAGTCAACTATTGGACTTTTACCTACATGGTGTCTGACGTATTTTCTGACGGTTCAAGGGGACGACAGCGCCCCCATCTATCTATCTATCTATCTATCTATCTATCTATCTATCTATCTATCTATCTATCTATCTATCTATCTATCTATCAGATGAGGAGACCTCGACCATCTGAAGACGCACTTTATCGCCCTGGTCAGTGGACTGTTGAAAGGATTAATTGTTTTGTTTTCCCTGTAACTTCACTGGGGTATTTCCTCAGTTATCTGTCTCTACGTTTTCTTTCATGTCCACCATTTAAGTACAGCGTGGCTTAACCATAACACCTCCCCGTCTCTGTTCAGTCAGTCTGTATTTAATATATTTTTTTTCATAATATACCTAAACACCTAAATTACAATGCAAAGGATGCAAGCAGGGAACACCTGCAGCTAGGGTCGCGTAGTTGGTAGGATGCCGGTAGGTAGGTGGTGGGTTCCATTCATGGTAAACCTACCTGTGGCTAGCACACGAGCTGCCGAGAAGGAGCCACAGTCACTGTACCACATCACAGGCTAAGAAGCCATATGCAGTATGCTGCTACCCAAAGGACCATTTCTCTTTAGTGCAGAGGTGAAGCAAGTCATTTATAATCCCAATGCTGTGAATTCACATCCCACCCCTTCGATGTCAGAGTGGACAAATCAAGAGAGAGTGAGAGAGAGAGAGAGAAAGAGTCGTTATGATTAGCTGTCTTTAGCATTATTTTGTAACTTTCCCAGGACTGGATTTTGAACAAGTACGCATCTAGTTAAGGTTTTGAACTTTCCAAGGAATCTGGAAAAAACATTCTTCATTTTAAGGTGAGATGAACAAGTAAAAATATTTACCGCCTTGCAATGGTGTCGTATTTGTTTTATTATGTGCTCCAGTGATTATTATGAGTGATTGTCTATGACAGATCTCTCCCGGAACCAACCGGAAATGTGCAATGCGTGTCTTCACAGAAAAGACCATCTGTTTTGTATCTGAGTTTTGAATAAAACCAGTGTTGGGATGCAAATCTAACTGTTGTTAAAAAGCTTCTTGGTATTCAAATTACTTTAGACCTTTTTATTTTGCTTTGCATTTTGAACTTAATGATCTTAAGGCTTGCATTCCTTAGTAATGATCTTGGCGCAAACTCCTGATCTCTTAATCCATTTCATTAAAAAAATATGCTGTCTCATTCTGAGTTAGTCCACGAGTGGGCATCAACCCTGAGCTTTTCATTGCCGGTGACGTTACCTTTGCTCTAATTGTAAAAATTGTATGTAATAGGACCTTCTGTCCTGGTCAATCCAAGTTGGGTATAGCAGGTGTCAATAGCCTGTGCCTGAAAGAGCCAGCTTTGCACACATTCATTCATTTATACTTACCTGCTTTGATCAGTGAAAAATCTAACATGCACATCTGTTGAATATGCTGGGGAAACTAGACAAGAGAAAAAAGGATCAATAAAGCTACTAGCAGTAATAATCTGCGGTGACTTTGGAAGGAACAAGAGCGACCATCCAGCCTGTGTCATCATTATGCTGGACCTTCTCTATTCAAATGTTAATCTCTGACACCCTTGGGCTAATCTGACCACAGGCTGATCCATCTCATTCTCACTTCTACTGACCACTCTACTCTGAAGGCCAATGGTGTGCTGCTCCAGTAAAGGCACTTCAAGAGAGGTCCGCCAAAATGAATAAGCCTGATATTAGAAGGTAACCTGTTACTACCAGGATGGTGAGAAAGTGGAGCCTGGGGGCTGAAACGACTCTGAATGATTTCTTCCAACTGACAGACTGGGAAATGATGGGCGAGTCACATGGGGACGATACTGAGGGACTCACTAACTGCATCATGGACTATGTTGACTTCTGTGTTTACACTATGGTACCCTCAAAATATATATAAAGAATTACTAAGTCTCCTGAGTGAGAAGAACAGAGCATTCAAATCCAGTGACAAAGTGGCTCTAAAAGACATATGGAGTGCTGAAGAAAAAGCTGAGTAACAGAAGGCTTTGAGAATGGGAAAGGGGCTATATAAATACAATGTATTATTATGATGATGATGATGATGATGATTATTATAAGTCTGAGAGTCTGGGCTTGTGAGTGTCCTGATAAAAAACAAGATTCAGGTCTTTAATGACTTCTTGAGCACAAACATCAGCAGTGCGTCTGTCTGTGGAGAGAGTGTCGACCTCGTCAAGAAGTTTACTAGCCTTGGCAGTGACATTCATGTCTCTGGTGACTCTTCCTGTGAAGTCAATAGACGGATTGGGAGAGCATGGGGGGTCATGAGGTCACTGGAAAGGGGTGTGTGGCACTCCCGAAAATCTATACAAAAGGACAAAGGTCCAAGTCATTAGAGTCCTAGAGCTTCCTGTCTTGCGAGACATGGACGCTATCCAGTGGCCTGAAATGAAGACTGAACTCTTTCAGTACTGTGTCTCTTCGGAGAATCCTTGGGTTCTACTGGTTTGACTTTGTGTTGCTCACAGAGTCCTGAATGAAGCACATTACCTGCATTGTCAATTACAGCACTACGGCCATGTGACGTGATTCCCCAAGGGTGAATTGTCTCATTGTTGAGGATCCGAGTGACTGGACCAGGCCACATAACACCATGTTGTGGCAGATAGAGGGTCATTTCCAGGGTGTGGGACTGGACTGTATGTCTGCCCCGGGGGCTGCCAACCAGAATTCTGAGTTGTTTCATCGTGTGGTGAGTGCTGCAATGTGCTGTACCAGTGTATGCTCCCCAAGCTGACCTGACCTGACCTGATTACAAAGAAGACTGAAGAGCTAAAATGAAAAAGTCACACAGAATAACATGAAGGATGTTTGGAACAGACAGGTAATCGTTACTGGACTCAAGCAATCCAGGGTTCAGGTGCTTAATGGGAATGTGGTCAGATTTTTAAACAGACTTTCTCTCCTTCCGTCACCATGTTTTCTCAATGGCCAGCCCCCCATAACACTCCCCCACCCCCCCACACACACCATCCCTACTGCAGCAACAACTCCTAACACTTCCACTGGTACAGACAGTGATGAGTCCACCCCTGATGTTCAACATGGGCTGTCTATAACTGATGATCAAGGAAGAAGACAACTAAGGAAGCTACAGACAGGAAAAGGACCAGATGGAGTCAGGTCTGGAATTCTCAAGACCTGGGCTGACCAACTGCATGGTGTCCCTTGTCACCTGTTCAATCTGTCACTAAAGCTTCAGAAAGTATCACTGCTGTGGAAAACATCCTGCATTGTTCCTGTTCTAAAGAAGGCAGGTGTCTCATCACCTAAGGCAGTGGTTCTTAAACTGTGGGGCGGGCCCCCCTATGGGACAGTGAAGTAACAAAAAGGGGGGCGCAAAGATGTGAAAATAAGAAAACATGAATCAAAAATATGAAAAATACATCTATTGAAACCAAAACAAATGAACTTAAACTACATTCTAATACTATAAAAATAAATATAGTGTTAGATAAATGTTGATAAAAGTTAAGTAGGTATAATAAAATATGCATCTATGATATATCATTAATTAATAAAGAACAAATTGGTATTAGTGGGCTCCTTTCAAAAAACATTAAAACTGTTATGAAAACTCGGGTCGCAAATACTTAAAAGTTGAGAAATGCTGACCTAAGGACTACAGACCTGTGGTAGTTATGACCTACATCATGAAGACCTTCAAGAGGCTGGCCTTGGACTACTGGAGTCTTCTTGTGGTAGACCACCTGGACCCACTGCAGTTTGTCTATCAGATAAAGACTGAAGTGGAAGATGCAGTTATCTGTCAGGGTTTATCAAACATTGATATTAAAGCACCGACAAAAACACTTGAACAAAGCTGGCAGCACTGTGAGGATTACGTAATTTGATTTCTCCAGTGATTTCAATACTTCCTGCCATTGCTGTTAAGGGGTAAGCTCAGAGATATGCAGGTGGATGAGCCTGCAGGGTCCTGGAAGATGGACTGTCTGTCAGGCAGACCGCAGTTTGTGAGAGCAATACTGGAGCACCGCAAGGAACAGGCCTATGTGCTCTTCTCTTCACACTGTACCCCTCAGGCTATAAATATAACACCTTCATTAATTCTTAGATGATTCTGCACTTATGGGATGTATTGATAAGGATGGTGAGAACAGAGGAGAGAAGTCAGGGAGAGAACTTTGAGAATTGCCTGCATTTTAACATCAGCAAAACCAAGGAATTGATTTTCAAAGCACCAAAAAGCCTCTGTGTCTGGTCACTAATCAAGGAGTGGATGTAGAGGGGGTCCAGTCCTATACAAGTACTTGAAAACCACATTAATGGCAGGTTGGACTGGTTTTTGAACACAGAGGAACTAGAGAAGAAAGGACAGAGCAGGCTCTTTCATTAGGACACAGCACTCCTTTAATGTGGGAAGTGACATCTTTCACATCTTCTACAACTCTGTGATGGCCAGAGTGATTTTCTATGCTGTGGTGCAGTAAGTTGTAGCATCACTTCAAGAGAGGAACACCAAATCAATACAGCAATTAAAAGGGAAAGGCTAAGGTATCTATCTATCTATCTATCTATCTATCTATCTATCTATCTATCTATCTATCTATCTATCTATCTATCAGTTATATAGTGCCTTTTATATCTATCTATCTATCTATCTATCTATCTATCTATCTATCTATCTATCTATCTATTATATAGTGCCTTTCACAATTATCTATCTATCTATCTATCTATCTATCTATCTATCTATCTATCTATCTATCTATCATATAGTGCCTTTCACTATCTATCTATCATCTATCTATCTATCTATCTATCTATCAGAACATGTTACAGTAGCCATGCCATAATGTAATGTAAAAATAGATTAATTTTCTATGCTGTGGTGCAGTAATACAGCAATTAAAAGGGAAAGGCTAAGGTATCTATCTATCTATCTATCTATCTATCTATCTATCTATCTATCTATCTATCTATCTATCTATCTATCATATAGTGCCTTTCACAATTATCTATCTATCTATCTATCTATCTATCTATCTATCAGAACATGTTACAGTAGCCATGCCATAATGTAATGTAAAAATAGATTAATTAGTCTTATATATTTAATTATGTTGTAGAGTGTGACCTTCACCAAAACTTTGTAAATTGAAAATAGTAATTAAGGAAACAGAAGTTTGTGGCATACAAAGTTCCTTAGAATCAGTTTCTAGTGGGGCCGTTATTCATGTGACACATCTCGCACACTTCCTGAGCTCTTCTGTCCTTTCAAAGAGCAGTGGATGCTTGAGACAGAGTGGACAGCGGCCATTGTGTGTATCATGCATTAACGCTGCCCCATTCTACTTTTGTATGAAGGAATAAGCAGTTTATTGTTCATGATCGTGGATGTCCATGGCTCCTCATTCCATTGAATTTCGATCACTGCCAAACAAACCGCATGGTCTTCAAACCCAAGATGTTAAATCTTTATGGCCGCAGTGCAAAAACTGTGTGATTGTATCCCCCCAAATAACACATAGTATATTTAAAGAATCCAGATGCATTGACTTTCTTGGGTCAGGGGGCCTGGTAAGCAGTATTACTTATGCTTTGTGGATCCAACATCCTGATTTTGAATGCCATGCCCAGTCATTGTCCGTTTGGCGTGTTCTCTCCGTGTCTGTGGGGTTGTTTCCTGGAGGTCCTGTGATGTCTATCCTAAGAGACACGCTCGCTAGGTTGATTGGCCTTTACGTGGTGGCCCCCTGTGGTTATTTCTTGCTTTCTGTCCAGTGCTGCTAGGACTGGCTCCTACCCCCAGTGATTCTCGATTGGATTAAGTGGATTTTATTGAGTTACATTTCTTGGATGAAGGTGCTTGCCAAATATAGACTAATAGCTGACATTTTTCTGTGCACCCAGCACTATTCTTTCTTGGTGCTTTCAGGAAGGTGTTCTTGTTTTTATAAAATCTGACCAATTATTTTTGCCAGTTGACTAGGATGTGCAAAAAAGTGTCTTTCTCATTTCTAGGAAACAGCAAGTTGTGCGACTTGAGTTTTTTTTTTTTTTTTTTTTTGGGGAGGAACAAAAGTCCCACAAAGCAGGGAGTTGTCTGACTTGGAATCTCACCACGTCCTGTCTGAGTCAAATTTTGTCAGTTAGAGGCTCTCGTTTCTCCTCTGGCCCGGGCCGGCATTATTTTTGGCTCTGCTTGGCCAGTTCTAAGATACAGGGACACCACAAAACAGCATGGCTGAGCTGCTGAGAGGCGGCCACAGGACTTGGTGAGCCATTCGTCTGTCACTCAGTGACTTCTGTGGTCGTGGAATCGAAGGGCGCGCACGACAAGAGAGCCATGCAGCTGCCGAAAGGCACTCCGTTGGCACGGCTCTAAGCAAAGCTGTCACGGTGACTGAAAGCTTTCCTGTGAGTTGCTTGAAAGGGGATCTCTGTGCGGACATAATGCACTTTTCAATTACTCATGACAGTTGTTTAGTGGCTGAGGTGTTGGGCTATAACTGTTGGATACGTCCATATCACTGACTCATTGTGGGCAAATAACTGATTCAGAATGAGCAAATCCATCCATTCAACTGTACATACGCTGCTTTATCTAGATTGTGTTGCAGGGCCGGGGACGCATCTCGGCTCCATTAACTGCGTGGGACAAACCAACTCTGGATGAATCACCAGGCCATCACAATGCACATAATACTGTACATCAAACATAAGAAATCCGACAATTGAAATTAGAATATTCAGTCCATTGTGGCTGCTGGGTTATTGTGATGTGAAACACAACCGTGACAAGCGAAGAATAGTTGGGATGTCAGCCAGGTTCTCCCGTTTAAGTCTCTGACTCTTACAATGCAATACAATACAATTTATTTTTGTATAGCCCAAAATCACACAAGAAGTGCCACAATGGGCTCTTCTTCTTTAAACTTAAGCATGTGCCCTCTGGCAACAATTAGCATAACCTCATAGGGCAAGTATCTATATAATCTGCTCAAAAAAATGAAAGGAACACTTTGAAAACACATCAGATCTCAATGGGAAAAAAATCCTGCTGGCTATCTCTAGTGCTATGGACTGATATAGTAATGTGTTAGGAACGAAAGGATGCCACATCGTTTGATGGAAATGAAAATGAAATGATCAACCTACAGAGGGCTGAATTCATAGACACCATGAAAATCAAAGGGAAAAATGATGCGGCAGGCAGGTGAGTCCATTTTGACAAAATGTCATTGCAGCAACTCCAAATCATACTCCCACGTGATTGTATGCATGCCTGACAGCGTCCTAATGAGACAATGGATGGTGTCCTGGAGGATCTCCTCCCAGATCTGGACCAGGGCTTCACTGAGCTCCTGTACAGTCTGAGGCATCGGATGGACCGAAACATAATGTCCCACCCAGGGGTGTTCTATTGGATTGAGATCAGACGAGTGAGCGTGGAGGCCAGTCAATGGTTTCAATTCCTTCATCCTCTGGGAACTGCCTGCATACTTTCGCCACATGAGGCTGGGCATTGTCGTGCACCAGGAGGAACCCAGGAGCCACTGCACCAGCATAGGGTCTGTCAACCCGATACCTAATGGCAGTCAAGGTGCCGTTGTCTTGTCTTTAGAGGTCTGTGCATCCCTCCATGGATATGCCACCCCAGACCATCACTGACCCACCACCAAAGTGGTCATGCTGAACGATGTTACAGGAAGCATAATGTTCTCAATGGCTTCTCCAGACCCTTTCACGTCTGTCACATGTGCTCAGGGTGAACCTGCTCTCATCTGTGAAAAGCAGCAAATGCCTGCCACTTGTGGACCTGCCAATTCTGGTATTCTATGGCAAATGCCAACTGAGCTCCATGGTGCCCACTAGAGGACATCAGGCCCTCAGGCCCCCCTCATGAAGTCTGTTTCTGATTGACATTCACACCAGTGGCCTGCTGGAAGTCATTTTGTAGGCTCTGGCAGTGCTCATCCTGTTCCTCAGATAGGAGCAGATACCGGTGGGTCCTGCTGATGGGTTAAGAGCCTTCTACAAGGGGTCCTGTCCAGCTCTCCTGGAATAACTGCCTCTCTCCTGGAATCTCCTCCATGCCCTTGAGACTGTGCTGGGAGACACAGAAAACCTTCTGGCAATGGCAAGTATTGATGTGCCTGCCATCCTGGAGAAGTTGGACTACCTGTGCCAGCTCTGTAGGGTCCAAGTATCGCCTCATGCTACCAGTAGTGACACTGACCGTAGCCAAATGCAAAATGAGTGACAAAACAGATGAGGGGGGAAAATGTCAGTGGCTTCCCTCCACTTGTTAAACCATTCATTCCTGTTTTGGGGGTCGCCTCATTGTCACCCCTCTGGTGCACCTGTTGTAAATTTCATGAACACCAAAGCAGCTGAAACTGATGAACAAGCCCCTCTGCTACTTAACAGACCAGATCAATAGCTCACAAGTTTCATTGATTGATGCTATAGTCCAGCGGGGCGCTGAAGCTGTACAAGTGGGGCGTCGAATAAATGAACAAGACATTAAAATTAATTTTTTACAGTTTTATTTCAAATTAAAATTTGCAAGCATATAATCACAATCAATGCATTATAACTAAAATTAAAATAAAACATTTCTAAGGCATAGATCTAACGACTAATATGTGCCTGCTTTAAAGTACCCAGCCTGTCCAGGTTTGGTTTGATATTCGTGATATTGAGACACTCTGAGCTCCTTTTCTATTTGAAGTTTGTTTCTATGACGAGCGGCGCCGCTGCTGCTGATATTATAGTCGCGTATTTTCAGTCCAGAAAGTTCGAGACGTATCGGTGTCTGTCGTGAACATTCGGGTAACAGTAGATCAGGTGATAATGCGGCATGACTACACCACATTGGTATCGTAGCCACTATTGCCAAATTGAGTTAAATAATTTACTGCGTATTTGGTTATTTTCATGATACAACTAACAGCGATATATTTGTCGGACGAAAATATGTTTGTCTCGCACAGATTCACTTCATCAGTGTCCTCGTTTACTAGATTTTTAAAAATTAGAACACATTTAATTGCTTCTTTACATAAAAAATAATTAAATAAGAATAAATAATTTATTCTTTGTTTTTGGGATTAGAATTACTACCAAAAACCACATAAGACATTTTAAGATTATTAAAGCACTTTAAAAAAATAAATTGCAAATATTTCATCGAAGTTAGCCGAACACATGCAAATCTTAAGGAAGTAAAAATGATAGGATACCGCGACACCGCACGAGTATCATACCTTTGTTAGTTGTATCATGGGTTATTCTCATCTTATATTATCTTATATTATGCAGGGGGTGCAGAATTATTCCAGGTCGAAAAGTGGGGGCACGAAATACGAAAGTTTGAGAACCGCTGTTATAGTCTCATTAAAAAGGGATCCTTTCATTTTTTTGAGCAGTACATATAAAATCCAATGTCTGTCTGCCTGTATGTATGTCTGTCCATTTTTCACAAGAGAACTACTTAACAGATTTAGATTGGATTTTTTCTACAATTTGCTTGGACATTCTGGTTTGATCACACTAAGTATCATAGTTCAGATGCAAGAGCAATATATTTGCGCAAATCCGAGACAGACGCTGCGGGCCGAGGGGCGGAGCTCTCCTCACTCATGCGCCAGCCTCCGCTTGAGTCGGTCTGATGTGGCATTGGCGAGCGGGTTTTAATCCCTCGCATTCCTCTAATCATGACAGACATGCCGTTTCAATTCAGTTCCTGGTGAAGCTTTGCTTTGCAGTGCCAATTAACAAGGCCCAGGGACAGACATTCAAGTTGGCAGCTCTTGATCTTAGCTCCCCAGGCTTCTCGCATGGTCAGCTTTACGCCGTTTTCTCCTGGGTTTACTTCCCCAAGAAACCTAAATGTCATTGTCCCTAATTGCAAAACAAAAAATATTGTATATCAAGATGCCCGAAGATAGGAAAGCTATCAATATAAATTCTTCTCAATACAAATTACATTTTTAACATTTTTTTATTGATTTTCAAAATTTGTCCTGTTTCACTATAACATGGGTGGAGCCACAGGGGACAGCTAGTATAACAATAATATAATCTTTTAGTTATGATGTCTTAAGGAGTCAGATGGATATAAAAGGCACTACAGTATATAACAAATACATTTTCATTTAATGATTACTTTCCTGTGTATAGAGTCCAGTGAAATTCTTACCTGGATGCACTCAACATCTCGCTTCTCTTTGACGCCATGATCAGTGAATAGAGCCAACACGTCTTTTGAGTTACATGAAACATCTCAGCACACATTTTTTATAAAGGCATACAACAAAGAACATCAGGCTCAGGTTAGCCATCGTAAGAAATAACAGGTCCCCCGTGGAGTTCTGAATAAGATCATTTCACCCTATTTTCACCTAGTTCAGTGGAGGCAGTTGGGCTTCTTCTAATGGGAGGACTGGAAGGGGCGGAGCTAATTTCCCTCACTGGGTAGCTTCTCAGAGCTGCAGGGAGAAAACGATGTGACACATTTAGTTCCTGGTAAGTTAATACCTACCTCAAGTTAGCCAGCAAGGAGATCCTCCGACACGCATGCGTGAAAGTTAGCAAATAGTTAGCAAAAGGGTCCTGAGATATCATCTGGATACTTGTTAAAAGTTGTCATGGTTTCCATTTCATTTCCATGACTCTTCGAGCTTCCCACAATTCATTGTGTGCAATGCTTCCTGGCTGGCGTCTTAAGTACACTCCTCTCCAGTTTCTGCTGGTGTCCTTGAGTACACGATTCACTTTTTAATCAAAGGAATCCTAATTGATCAACTTTACCGATGCTGGTGAGACGTTTTTAGACCTGCAGGAGGTCCCCACACAGCCTCAAGCCTGAAGAGGTTTCATTCACTTGGCTCTCCAAAGTGTTTTTCTCTTATTTCTGAATATTATTTTGAACTTAAAAAAAAAATTACTAATTAACAACAACATTTATTTATATAGTGCATTTCCATACAAACAATGTAAATAAAAGTGCTTTACAAGGTGTCAAAGAGAAAGTTACAAAAAGCAAAGAAAAACAAATAATATTAAAGAATAGATAACAGAGAAAGAAAAAAAAACCTAAATAATCTTAAAAAGAGATAAATATATAGTAGCGTAACCCTTATATGCAGTGTCATTGTAAGAGCCATTTTCCTAGTTCTATAAAATGTATGAACATTTACTAGATGATAATGCATAAAATATGGGAGATTCCTAAAACCCCCGTGAATAGAATTGAGTTGGTATTTTCCTGTCATCTCTTAACAGTTTTTGAGTAAACAATGTTCTTTAGTAAGTGTTTTGCCTTACCTTGTGTAAGGTATAGAGGCATACGGTTTTTTAACCGTGTCCTTGAAAGAATTCGTTTTATGCTCGCGTTCGTGCTTATGCACGGTGAGCTTGGCGCATATCTAAGTGCCAACGGCCTAAAGGTCTTTTGAGTGTAAAGTAACTCGTAAATTAAAAGATCTAAGTTTTGAACTGTATGTTTAAAGCATACAGAAGAAGTAAATAACCTTTAAGTACAGAAGTAACCAAAGCTTCATAAGAAAAACTAAGTTTATAGAAGATACATTTTTCCCTTTTTTGCCTTTATCCTTTGTGTGTAACTATTTTTCTTTTTATTCTTGTATGGATTATTTGCCTTTAACTTTCACTAAATATTTTTAAAACGAACTTTTGGACTGAGAGATTTCTTTGACACGCGTCTTACCCGTGCCTGACTTCACCTTACGCAAAGCGGCAACAGTCATAGTGTAAGCCTTTAAGGATGGCACTCTACCTTTTTTCACATTACATAATAATAATAATAATAATTATAATAATAATAAGGAACATTCAAAAAGTTTCTGCACTTTTTAAAGGTCTATTTAAGAATTTCCATCCATTTTCTAACCCGCTGAATCCGAACACAGGGGTCTGCTGGAGCCAATCCCAGCCAACACAGGCAGGGTGCCAACCCACCACAGGACACACACAAACACCAATTTAGAATCGGCAATCCACCTAACCTGCATGTCTTTGGATTGTGGGAGGAAACTGGAGCGCCCGACGGAAACCCATGCAGACACGGGATGAACATGCAAGCTCCATGAAGGGAGGACTCAGGAAGCGAACCCGGGTCTCCTAACTGTAAGATGGCAGCGCTACCACTGCGCCACCGTGCCACCCTTATTAAGAATTTCAAAAACAAATGACATTACTTTGCTACATAGTCACCTTTGTTCGCAATGCAATTTTCCCAGCGTCGTACCAACTTTTTAATGCCCAATTATTATTCCTCCCGCCTTCACTGTTTCCAACAAAAATATATGTCTGTACTACTAGGGTGTTGTACCGTGTTAGCCATTATGAATGTAGAGAAAAGCCAAGCAAAATGACACCTTTTATATCTTTTTAGTTAGCTAATAAAAGGTTTCATTTTGCTTGGATTTTCTCTACAACAAAAATATAAAACTGCCATAAACTTTTTGAACATTCCTTGTAAAACGTGCTTTGACAATTGGGGACCAATTTCTAACCTGCCTTTCTTAAGTGAAATTCTTGAAAAAGCCGTCATTACACAGCTGAGTGATTGCTTGAATAAACATTTTATTCTTGACAAGCTTCAGTCGGGTTTTAGAACAAATCACAGTACAGAAACTGCACTGGTTAAAATAGCGAATGACTTGTGGGTTAATGGAGACGGAGGCCATCTATCAGTTCTTGTTCTGTGAGACTTGAGTGCAGCATTGACACCATTGATCACAGTATTCTTATAAATCACCGTAGACAGTGAGTGGGTGGGCCTCTCCAAGCAGCATCTTAAATTGGTTTCAGTCTTACTTACTTAATTCTTTGTTAGTTGTGGTGATTGTACTTCGGAGACCCCGGATATTGCACATGGTGTACCACAAAGATCTATTCTGGGCACACTGCTCTTTTCAGTCTACCTGCTTCCATTAAGTCCAATTATCTTAAAGCACAAGGTGAGCTACCACAGCTATGCAGATGACACACAGCTTTACTTACCGCTAGCACCTGATGACCCTGATGCTCTTGACCTTCTGATCTGATGTCTTAGCAGTATTTCCAAAAGGATGAATTGTAATTTTCTCAAAGTAAATAAGGGCAAAACAGAAATCTGAGTGATTGGCAAACATGGGTATTAGAAATAAACTTGATCCCTTAGGTTTAAAAATTAAGGTAGAGGTAAAGAATTTAGGAGTAATCATCGATTGTGACCTTTACTTTAAATCACACATTAATCAGATTACTAGGACAGCATTCTTTCACTTAAGGAATATAGCAAAAATAAGACCTTTTATAACTTTACAAGACGCTGAAAAATGTATTTGCGCTTTTGTTTTTAGTCGACTAGATTACTGTAACGCACTTCTAACAGGACTACCTAAGAAAGGCATCAGTCGGCTACAGTTAGTGCAGATTGCAGCAGCCAGAATCTCAACTAGAAGAGAAAATCTGAGTACATGTCACCAGTCTTAGCATCGCTACATTGGTTATCCGTGTCATTTAGAATTGACTTTAAAATACTATTAATGGTGTATAAAGCATTAAATAATCTGCTACCTTCTATATTTTGGAATGTCTGTCCTCTACACTCCAAGATGTAACCTTTAGATCTTTGAATGAGTGTCTGCTTATAATTCCAAGAGCCAACCTGAAAAGCAGTGATGAGGCGGCCTTTTGCCGTTATACACCTAAAACCTTTACCAAAAGAAATTTGCAAGGTTAACACTGTGGAACATTTAAAAGAATGGCTAAATTATTTTAATTTGGCTTTGTCGTAAACTACTGTCCATTTGTATTCTTCATAAACTATATAGGCATATAATTATCATATTCTTCAGGTATCCACAGCCTGTACTAATCTGTTCTCTGGTGTCTTTTTTTGGTTCTTCTGTGGTAGCGATCTGTGCCACCACCACCACCACCACCTGATCAGGGCACCACGCAGCCCCCTGAGATGATGGAATGAAGGTAGATGACTCAGCTGTCCGCAAGACCATCTCCATCAAACCCTATCAAGAGATGCATGAAAACTAAGAGGTTTTCATTTTAAGAACATGATTGTTTGGTGTGAATGCCCAATCCATACTAACCCCTACTATTCTCTGCTGTTCTTTTTTCGGTTTTCTGAGGTGGCGATCTTTGCCACCACCGCCTGATCAGGGCACCATGCAGTCCCTACATTAAAGGCCAGATGTCCACATGACCATCATCATCACACTGGCAGCCACAGTACACAGCAACAGACGTTTTATGTTGATTTCTGTGTGAAACCATTGATCTGTGTACTTTTCAGAAAGCTGTGTTTTTGGCAAAAAAAATATTCAGGGATAATTTGCAAAACGTTGTCCATGGAGTATTCTGCTTTATGCATTCGTTTCGATCTCCTGCCAGATGTCAATGCCATTTTTCCTGTTGTTTGCTAATTACTGCACGAAACGTTAATCTGTCCAACCAGTGGAGCTAACTTTTCTTCTAGTAAAGAGAGTCCAAGTAAAGCATAACCCTTCCTTCTGACAAAAGTCAACATTCGCCCTGAAAGAGTTAATATTATTGCCAAATCTTAAGTTTTTCTCTTCTTGTAACTTTCTTTTGTCATCTTGTAAAACAGTGGTTCTACAAACCGGATTCCAAAAAAGTTGGGACAGTAAACAAATTGTGAATAAAAACTAAATGCAATGATGTGGAGATGGCAAATGTCAATATTTTATTTGTAATAGAACGTAGATGACAGATCAAACGTTTAATCCGAGTAAATGTATCATTCTAAAGGAAAAATATGTTGATTCAAAATTTCACGGTGTCAACAAATCCCAAAAAGTTGGGACAAGTAGCAATAAGAGGCTGGAAAAAGTAAATTTGAGCATAACGAAGAGCTGGAAGACCAATTAACACTAATTAGGTCAATTGGCAACATGATTGGGTATAAAAAGAGCTTCTCAGAGTGGCAGTGTCTCTCAGAAGCCAAGATGGGTAGAGGATCACCAATTCCCACAATGTTGCGCAGAAAGATAGTGGAGCAATATCAGAAAGGTGTTACCCAGCGAAAAATTGCAAAGACTTTGCATCTATCATCATCAACTGTGCATAACATCATCCGAAGATTCAGAGAATCTGGAACAATCTCTGTGCGTAAGGGTCAAGGCCGTAAAACCATACTGGATGGCCGTGATCTCCGGGCCCTTAAACGACACTGCACCACAAACAGGAATGCTACTGTAAAGGAAATCACAGAATGGGCTCAGGAATACTTCCAGAAACCATTGTCAGTGAACACAATCCACCGTGCCATCCGCCGTTGCCAGCTGAAACTCTACAGTGCAATGTTATCAAGCTCAGGCGTCACTGGGCCAGTTCAAAATGGAAGCCTGCATCTCTGATGGTCATCCGGACCAAAGAGGACAAGGGGTTATCAACGCATGAAGCCTGCATCTCTGATGGTATGGGGTTGTGTGGCATGGGCAGCTTGCATGTCTGGAAAGGCACCATCAATGCAGAAAAATATATTCAGGTTCTAGAACAACATATGCTCCCATCCAGACGTCATCTCTTTCAGGGAAGACCCTGCATTTTTCAACAAGATAATGCCAGACCACATTCTGCATCAATCACAACATCATGGCTGCGTAGAAGGATCCGGGTACTGAAATGGCCAGTCTGCAGTCCAGATCTTTCACCTATAGAGAACATTTGGCGCATCATAAAGAGGAAGGTGCGACAAAGAAGGCCCAAGACGATTGAACAGTTAGAGGCCTGTATTAGACAAGAATGGGAGAGCATTCCTATTTCTAAACTTGAGAAACTGGTCTCCTCGGTCCCCAGACGTCTGTTGAGTGTTGTAAGAAGAAGGGGAGATGCCACACAGTGGTGAAAATGGCCTTGTCCCAACTTTTTTGGGATTTGTTGACACCATGAAATTCTGAATCAACATATTTTTCCCTTAAAATGATACATTTTCTCAGTTTAAACTTTTGTTCCGTGATTTATGTTCTATTCTGAATAAAATATTAGAAGTTGGCACCTCCACATCATTGCATTCAGTTTTTATTCACGATTTGTATAGTGTCCCAACTTTTTTGGAATCCGGTTTGTAAAACTGTGGGGTGGGCCCCCTAGGGGGGCGCAAAGTAACAAAATGGGGGGTGCGAAGATGTAAAAAAAGAAAACAAGAATCAAAAATATGAAGAATACATCTATTGAAACCAAAATAAATTAACTTAAACTACATTCTGATACTAGAACAATAAATATAGAGTTAGATAAATGTCGATAAAAGTTAAGTAGTGTGACATATGGCCGGCCATTCATCCCAGCCAATACCCCCAGGCCACCAGATGGAGCCCTCCTTGCAGCATAGAAGTGCCCCGAATGCCAGCAGGGAATCATGGACAGTGGAGTTATAATGCACAGCCCTGCTGTATACCATGGATGCTGCCAGGAGTCACTGCAGGGAGGCCCAGGGATTTATATTTTCCGTATAGCCCGGAAGTATTTCCAAGTCACAGGAACGAAAGAAATGATATACTTCCGGGCTGAAGAAAAAAGAGAAGTTTTTACCTGACCCGGAAGTGCTAGATAATCACATGGACTGAGGGCTCAGGAGCACTTCCGGGTCGAGGACTATAAAGGACTGTGGGAAATCCCAGACAATTGAGCTGAGTTGGGAGGCAGGGTGGCTAAGCGTCTGGGAGATTGGAGGATTGTTTATTTGATTATTGGGTGTTTATTTATTGAGTATTGTGGAGTGGAGGGTGCTTTGTGCATTTTATTATTATAATAAATAATTATTGGACTTTTTATCTGGTGTCTCACGTGGTGTCTGAGGGTTCAAGGGAGCGAGAGGCCCTTAATCTGTCACAGTAGGTATAATAAAATATGCATCTATGATATGTCATTAATTAAAAAAGAACAAATTGGTATTAGTGGACTCCTTTCAAAAAAACGTTATGGGGGTACGATTAAAAGTGTTATGAAAACTCGGGTCGCAAAAACTTAAAGGTTGAGAAACGCTGCTGTAAAAGCACTATAAGCCACATTGTCGTATTAAAATGCGCTATAGAAATAAATGTTGTTGTCGCTGTTGTCGGACCTACCAGCCAATAGTGCAAAATGCAGACAACTGCCTCAAATCATTGTTTATTCATAGCTATAATTAAAATGCAGTGTTTATCCATTAAAAGGTCACATTGCAGACCTCAAAACCACACTGCAATGTTCTTCTTTCCTCCCTCAAAGATGGCCAAGCTGCAGCATCACGGCAGCACCTGCCCCCAGTGGCTTTCTTGAACGCCCCGATTCCATTGCGTACGACTAGAAGGACAGACCGCTGTCTGCTAAATGAGAGGCGTGTTTCAACAATCAAATGACACCACGGTCCACTTTCTATGTTTTCTACTTTCTATATTTCAGAATGTTTTTTTTTTTGTTAAGACATTTTTGAGTCTTGCAGGTATTGGTGCTGCAATATGGCTGCACAGTATTTACCAACTGTATGTGTTCCAAAAGGGTACGAGCTCTCCTTCACAATGAGGAATCTTCAATAATTGATGTGTATGCTTTGGCGGACAGCCAGAGCCCTTACCAGGCCGGGACGCCCTGAGTATGGAAGGACCAGGTGAGAGAGAGGATTTTGGGGATTGTTTCTACCCCCTGGACGAGCAGAGGGCAGCCCCCTTGGCTTACAGTGGGGTCATGGGTTTTGAGTATGGAAGCTCAACCCTGCTGGGGCTTGTGGCCACCGTTAGGGGGCACCTGGACTTTTACAAGGCCCCATTTGGCAGCATTTCTGCTTCACCCGGGCGCACCATAGAAAGAGCCAGTCACCACCACTCAATGGCCTGGGACGGGAGGAAGTGGATGAAGCTCTTGAGGAGGACTGGTGACAAAAGGACTGTGTTGTACTCTGTGAGCCTTGTGTGCTGTGAAGGCAACTTTAAATAAACCGGGTGCCATGTGGATTGAAACCTGTGTCCTGCCTGTCTGTGTTGGGGCTAGGGTGGCTGTACAATACAATACAATACAATTTATTTTCATATATCACAAAATCACACAATATGTGCCACAATGGGCTTTAACAGGCCCTGCCTCTTGACATCCCCCCAGCCTTGACTCTCTAAGAAGACAAGGAAAAACTCCCCAAAAAAGGGAAAAAATGGAGGAAACCCTGGGAAAGGCAGTTCAAAGAGAGACCCCCTTTCCAGGTAGGTTGGACGTGCAGTGGGTGTCAAAAAGAAAGGAAGAAAATACAATACAATACACAGAACAGAACACAAGAAATCCTCAATACAATAGAATAGTGCAATAGAAATATTACAAGGACAAAGCAATAGATGATATCCCATAATATAATTTGGATTTGTTCAGAGTGCTAGAGACCTCAGACAACAAACTGCCTCGCCCCATTGGCCATTCCAAAGTTGAGTCAGCGCTGGGCCAGCCAATCTGATGAAAGAACCCCTCTACCTGACGATTCCTATGATCCTTCATCAGGGATGACTTTATCTTAGGCAGGCAGAACAACTTGGCAGGTGGGCAGTGGCACCATGTGCCACATTTGAGTGCCAAGAAGAGAAACAGAATAGGCGAGAGTTAGTAACAAATTATAACTATCATGTTACTTCTGTTTTAGTGCTAATGACTAACGACAGAGATGCAGTCTGCACAGTTAATCAGCAGCTCTAGTCAGGGTGTGCTAAACTGAAGTAGTGAGTCTTCAGCCGGGATTTGAAAGCTGAGCCTGGACAGCAAAAGCGGAGAAAAAGAATCTTGTTTTTAGCACTGCTTCAAAGCAGTAAAATAAGACACATTACTTGTAGGTAATTCATGACAGTTTTTATTCTGGGTGTTCCTGACACATTCACTGACATTTTTATGGAAATAAGGATAACATTCCAATTGCATTTTTGAGCAAAAACGTGACTAAACGTTTGCAACTTATTCTGTCGTAATTTATGTGCACAACATAAGTAATTCTCCAGCTGTAAAAAATCTAAAAAGAGGAAAATGAGGCGGAGTTGAAAGGGTTAATCCTTTATGGTAAAGGGTATTGTTGAATTTGCACTTGATTTGTGTGAGTGTGAGGGGGTCCACTGCAGTTCAGGATTTTAGCAAAGAGCTGATTTATTTCTTGTGTGTATTTTATGGTATTTACAATAACAGTTTCAGTTTCCAGGAATTCTTGTTGCTTCTGTTGGTGTGCTCTGGACTTTCTAGAACATCAGAACAATCTGGATGAGAACAGGCCATTCAGCCCAACAAAGCTCACCAGTCCTATCCACTTATTTCTTCCAAAATAACATCAAGTTGAGTTTTGAAAGTCCCTAAGGTCCTGCTGTCTACTGCACTCCTTGGTCTCTTATTCCAAGTGTCTGTAGTTCTTTATGTAAAGAAAAACTTCCTAATGTCGGTGTTACCTCTCGCCTGAAGAAGAGGCCTGAGTTGCCTCGAAATCTTGAGTATTGTAATCTTTTTAGTTAGCCAATGAAAGGTGTCATTTTGCTTGACTTCTCACTAATGTCTGTGTAAAATTTCCCCTTCACAAGTTTCCAACTGTGTCCCCGTGTTCTTGATGAACTCATTTTAAAGTCACCGTCTCGATCCACTGGACTAATTCCCTTTGTGGCAGCCGGATGGCATCCGTGCCCTGCCGGGACGCCCCTGTACACTATATTCAGGGGGAGCAGCCCTGGACAGTGCAATACCTCCCCCTGGACGCTAGATGGCCACCCCCCCTGGGCTGGAGTAGTGCCTCGGTTTCCCACAGGGCTCCCTGGGAATTGGAGTTGGGGGCAGCCCTGTTGGGGACCACAGGTACTGCCAGGGGGCGCTGTGTTTGGGACTCCTGAGCCCGTGTGGGCAACAGATTCATCACACCTGGAACTCGGCGATCAAACACCTGGAGCACTTCCAGGTGACCTATAAAAGGGAGACAGCGACCAAAACTCATCGGACAGAGTCGGGTGGAAGAGGACAAGGTTGCTAGGGAGGAGTGGTGGTGGTGCCAAGGAGAAGAAAGTGCTTTACTGGGGAGTAATAGTTCTTCGGACTGTGTTGTGGCTGGAGGGATTACGGGGAAGACGTGCCCTCCAGCTGAAGATAAATAAAAGTCTGGTTATTTTACACGTGCCTCCAGTGTCCAATCTGTGTCGGGTCAGGCGCTATATAGCGCCTTTCTTACACCTTCATAATTTTAAACACGTCAGGCATGTCTCCTCTTTATCTTCTTCTATTATCTATGGGGGGCTGTCAAAAGGAAAGGCCTGTTAAAGCCCATTGTGGCACTTCTTGTGTGATTTTAGGCTACACAAAAATAAATTGTATTGTATTGTATTGTATTAAACTGTAAAGGCTCAGCTCTTTTAATTTTTCCTCATAACTCATCCCCTGTAGTCCCTGAATCAGCCTAGTCGCTCTTCTTTGGACCTTTTCTAGTGCTGCTATGTCCTTTTTGTAGGCTGGAGACCAAAACATCACGCAGGACTCCAGATGAGGCCTCACCAGTGTGTTATAAAGCTTGTTTTGTGGCTAGTCGCGCTGCTTATCATTGTGGCTGTCGTTCTCATGATCGGTGGTGCATATTACCTTTATGCCCTCTCAGGCGGGCAGAGCTTCATGCTACAACAGAGCACGCTTGAGAGTGTTGGATGCTGCACTTTACCTCTACTGTAGTCTGGTGGTTACAGAAAATGGTGAAGAGGGGAATATGGAGTACACCTCCTGCAAGGATAGTGAAGAGACCGATTAACACCACTGAGGGATGGCTGAGAGACCCCTGACGTGTCAGCCAATTTCCTATGGAAAGAGCAAGAAACCCAGAAAGCCAAGAGCTGACAGGACCTAAACTGGAGGCTAGTATTGCTTTGTTGGTTTAGTAGGTTTCTGTAAAGCTGTATATACAATTGTTTAGCACTTAGGAGACTGTTTCTGATCTGTCAGACAGACGTTGGGGGCTTTTTCTTGACCATAGTGAGGATTCTTCTATCATCACCAGTGGAGGTCTTCCTTGGTCTGTCAGAGGTTACTGAGCTCCCCAGTGTGTTCTTTCTTCTTCATGATATCCCAGACAGTTGATTTCGCTCATCCTAAGGTTTGTCTCTAATGGTTTTATTCTTGTTTTTCAGCCTCATAGTGGCTTCTTTGTCTTTCATTGGCACAGCTCTTGTCCTCATGTTGAACAATGGTGACTACAGACTCCAAAGGTTAGAAGGAAGCCGAGGTGTTTGATGAAGCCATGAAACCCACCTGAGGAATCACAAACACCTTTGCTGTCAATCATCCCAAACATTTGTGGTGCCCTGCAATGGGGGGGCCGTGTAGAGAAAGTGCTGTCATTTCTACAGGCTGTGACCGAAATGCGTGCAAATCACTTTAAATGAAAGTCTGCAATGTGCACTTTAATCACAATGTCTGAATCGTTTCATTTGTAATTTTAAACTGTGAAGCTGTAAGGTATAATGACAAAATAATGAATTCAACTGAATTAAATGATTAAAGCTAAGACATTAAAACAAGCAAGCATCCTCTGTGTTTACTAAGTCTGTTCATTATTGCAAAATGAAAGAAGAAAACTGAGTTTTTGAGTGTTTTATCTCAGTTTTATAGCTGTGTGAATAGTTTTGTTTAGAAATAGTAAATTGGTTTGTTGTGCAATTTGAAAGAATTAAAAAAAAACTGAGCGGCTGATCAGAACAGTGCTGGGCAGTGCTGCGTTACTGCTCTGCTCCGGAGATCTGCGTTTGATTTTATGCGCGGTCACTCTCTGCATGGAGTTTGCCTTCTTCTGGTTTCCTCTCACACAGAACTTAAATTTTCCCACTCACAGAGAGGGGGCAACAGGCTTGACCTTGTATGCTCAACTGACATTTATGTAAATATTCTGTCATTTATTTTAAGCCATTTGTTGTGAAGTGAAACGTCTAGTGAAGCAGCTGGTATGAGGTTTATGTTTTCATTAAGTAATGACAGGGTGGAAGCACGGACTGAATCTGAACTCGGTTTGTATTATTAAGACGTCTTGTTCTTATCAAATGTTACAGTCTTGTGTCCATTTTCACAGCATGTTGTCAGGTGTGCGCTGGGTGGCTGCATCCTCAAGGGTGGGACTAATGCAGTGCAGCCGCCCAACTCCGGCTTCATCATCGGCAAAAGAGGGCTAAAGGTATGAAGGACAACATGACAGTCTGTGGGGTCAAGGGGCTTCTCTAAGAGGTGACCCTTCAGTCTCGGCCTTTAAATCCAGGATGAAGACTCATGACGACAGCTTAAAACACCCTGACTAGAGCTGCTCATTAGATAGATAGATAGATAGATAGATAGATAGATGTGAAAGGCACTATATACAGAGCAACAGATAGATAGATAGATAGATAGATGTGAAAGGCACTATATACAGAGCAATAGATAGATAGATAGATAGATAGATAGATAGATGAAAGCCACTATATGATAGATAGATAGATACAGTGGTGTGAAAAACTATTTGCCCCCTTCCTGATTTCTTATTCTTTTGCATGTTTGTCACACAAAATGTTTCTGATCATCAAACACATTTAACCATTAGTCAAATATAACACAAGTAAACACAAAATGCAGTTTTTAAATGATGGTTTTTATTATTTAGGGAGAAAAAAAATCCAAACCTACATGGCCCTGTGTGAAAAAGTAATTGCCCCCTGAACCTAATAACTGGTTGGGCCACCCTTAGCAGCAATAACTGCAATCAAGCGTTTGCGATAACTTGCAATGAGTCTTTTATGCTCTGGAGGAATTTTGGCCCACTCATCTTTGCAGAATTGTTGTAATTCAGCTTTATTTGAGGGTTTTCTAGCATGAACCGCCTTTTCAAGGTCATGCCATAGCATTTCAATTGGATTCAGGTCAGGACTTTGACTAGGCCACTCCAAAGTCTTCATTTTGTTTTTCTTCAGCCATTCAGAGGTGGATGCTGGTGTGTTTTGGGTCATTGTCCTGTTGCAGCACCCAAGATCGCTTCAGCTTGAGTAGACGAACAGATGGCGGAGATTCTCCTTCAGGATTTTTTGATAGACAGTAGAATTCATGGTTCCATCTATCACAGCAAGCCTTCCAGGTCCTGAAGCAGCAAAACAACCCCAGACCATCACACTACCACCACCATATTTTACTGTTGGTATGATGTTCTTTTCTGAAATGCTGTGTTCCTTTTATGCCAGATGTAACGGGACATTTGCCTTCCAAAAAGTTCAACTTTCGTCTCATCAGTCCACAAGGTATTTTCCCAAAAGTCTTGGCAATCATTGAGGTGTTGCTTAGCAAAATTGAGACGAGCCCTAATGTTCTTTTTGCTTAACAGTGGTTTGCGTCTTGGAAATCTGCCATGCAGGCCGTTTTGCCCAGTCTCTTTCTTATGGTGGAGTCGTGAACACTGACCTTAATTGAGGTAAGTGAGGCCTGCAGTTCTTTAGACGTTGTCCTGGGGTCTTTTGTGACCTCTCGGATGAGTCGCCTCTGCGCTCTTGGGGTAATTTTGGTCGGCCGGCCAATCCTGGCAAGGTTCACCACTGTTCCATGTTTTTGACATTTGTGGATAATGGCTCTCACTGTGGTTCACTGGAGTCCCAAAGCTTTAGAAATGTCTTTATAACCTTTACCAGAGATAGATCAATTAGATTTGTTCCTGAAATCTTGGCATGATGTCTATAGGTGCTTTTGGTCTATGTGAGGCAGCTCCTATAGTGATTTCTTGAGAAACAGGTGTGGCAGTAATCACTATGGGATAGCTAGATGGATAGAACTCAGGTAGATACATGACAAGGTTATTTATATGATAGATAGATAGATAGGTAGATAGATAGATAGATAGATATGAAAGGCACTATATGATAGATAGATAGATAGATAGATAGATAGATGAAAGGCACTATATGATAGATAGATAGATAGATAGATAGATAGATGAAAGGCACTATATGATAGATAGATAGATAGATAGATAGATAGATAGATAGATAGATAGATAGATAGATAGATAGATGACAGCTCTTGTATTTTCTATTCATGATAGCTCTTCCATAATGAGATATCATTTTGATTTTCATAGACAGTTAATTATAAATTAGCTTTGGCACTCTTTCTGTGTCATTTCTAGCATATTGTGTAAACTCTTGCCAGCTATACTGATAGATAGATATTTTGGCAGAAAATGAGGAAAGGCTATATGATAGATAGATAGAAAGATCAGTGAAAGGAATATCATGATAGATAGATAGATAGATATGAAAGGCACTATCACCTGCATAGTACAAGTCTCATCTATTATGATAGATTTAACAAGTGACTGCAATGCACTGTAGGCCCATCTAGGGTTGGTCCCTGGTTTACACCTGATGCTATCAGGATTGGCTTTGGCCCGTAGAATTCTGAACTTGATTAAACAGTTTGGTAAACCTATTTTATTAAAAAAAACACCTCTATCCAAAGCAAACTACCAAAATCATTATCCCTTAGTGACATGCGCACATAGTCCAATACAACATAATCATTTTTCCCAGTCAGTTTTCATATACTGAAATCCCAAATATATTCAGTATGTATTGGAACTTTTGAAAAATGGAGACGAGAACAGGACATTCATTTCCATGAGCTCGGCAATCCTATTCACCAAAGTTGTCCCAAATGACATCAAGAAAACCATTTTACACAAAGAACCACAGACACATGGAATAAGTGACCACGTAGTGTGGCAGACAATAGGACTTTCAAAACTCGACTAGGGTTGGGAGATGCCGAAGGGACCACATCATCTACAAAAAGCAGTGATGCAATTTGAAGGCCACCGAACTGGACCCCCAGTTCCAGCAAAACAATTATCAAAAATCAGTGTCAATTTTTTTTATGTTACCGGAAAACTGTTTATACTCCCTGCTCCATGGTGGCAAACTACTGCTGGGCTGTTGGTCCCGTTTTACAGGAGAAGGTGGTCCCGACAGCTCCCTCGCACTCTCGGAGGTAGTGTCAAATTTTCATACAAATGGTGTAGCTCAAAGAGTTTTGCAGGATGAAGAAAGAGAGAAAAGACAAAATATAAAAATAAAATTAGGCAATGCTAATTAACATAGACCCCGTAACCCTATAGTTAGGATATAGCGGGTTGGATAATAGATGGATAGATGGATTAACATAGAATAAAAGTAAGGTCCGATGGCCAGGGAGGACACCGACGGCTCCAGACGGCTGGAGAACAAAACAAAATCTGCAGGGGTTCCAGGCCACGAGACCACCCAACCCCCTCTAGGCATTCTACCTAACACTATTCTGACCTCAGTCAGTCCTCATCAGTCACCCTTATTGCAGCCCTGTAGCCGCCCGCTACTCGTGCATGTCCCGCCTGTCATAAAGGAACAATTCCTTCATTTGTGAGGTGCCATTAGCGCCATGTGGAGCGCAGAGAGTGAATGGGTGCTTAGTGTTGGGACCCTCAGGTCTCCAGTCTGGCAATAAACTCCTAATTCCAGCTGCATGTGTTGTTCGGTATATCCGTTAGGACGTAATGTTTACTTGCTGTTCTTTCAAGGCCACAAACTGGGCCCCCTCTTATTTGGATTTAAATGCACGCTTAAGCTGTGCTTCGCTATAAACATTTCCAGCTCCTAACTCCATGGAATGTTCTTTTATGTTCCTGCCGCTGCTCTTAGACTCAGTCTCTCTGAACCAAGTGTTAAGACGGCTATCTGAGCTCAGCGTTCAGGCGGCTATCTCAGAAACAGTTCATCATAATAATAATAATAATAACAATAATAATAATAATAATGCCTTCCATAAGGTGGACTTCAGTCCAGGGCAGGCAGCATTGCAACACAGGACTGGCGCACCTCCAGCCGACACAAGGGCGGCAGACACGGTGTAGAATGGTGGGGTGGGTGGGGGGTTTTCAGGGAGGTGCAGCCGTCTGCCCGCGGAGATGCCCGCTTTGGAAACAGTTTAAAGACGCTATTGTTCATACAACCGGCAACTGCTCACCTAGCGTGCCATTGTCATAGAAACCCTGAGGAATGTCTAACAGGAAAAATGTGGAAAGCCCTCGCTTCGAGAGAAACCCCTCAAACTGAACCAGATGCTCAAGTGTTGCGATCCTTTTGATCTTGTAGACTCGGTCTGATTGATGTTGCACATTTCATTTCCTTGTCAAGAAATAAATGACATAATGTTTGGAAAACAGTCGTTTTTTCTTTTTCATTTTTTTTTTACCCCCTTCATTTCAACAGAATGGAAGAAAAAAACAGAATTGCTCCAAAAAGTTACATGCTAAAGGATCTGGCTTAGCAAAAGAAACAGAAATTCCACTTTTGATCTTACAAAACGGGCAGCCTGGGACAGTTGGTCCAGTGGCAATGACACAAAGTGATCCTGCACCTTTAGGTCAGAGCCCTTCTCTTTCTGCACAATTTGCTGTGTAGATTTCATTTTAAATGGCCTTGTTTTGGCTCATCTATCTACACTCAATAACCCACAATGACAAAGTGAAGACATGTGTTCAGAGGGGTCTGCACATTTATTAAAAAATTAGAAACTGTATTCATATCCTTAATAGACCCCTGCAGAAGCCCCTTTTGCAGCAATTAAAGCTTCATTGTAAGTCTCTACAAGCTTTGCACTTCAGGATTTGGCAGTTGATGCCATTCTTCCCAAAACAGATCCTCTCAGGCTCTGTAAGATTGGAAGGTAAGCATCTGCGAAGCTGCCATCTTCACATCTCTTTACTGATGTTCTATACTGTAAGGTCTGGGCCACTCAAGGACAGTCAGAAACATGTCCCCAAGTCACTCCAGCATTGTCTTGGCTGTGTGTGTCAGCTCATTGTCGTCCCGAAAGGAGAACCGTCAGCCCAGTGTAAAGTCACATGCACTCTGGTGTTCTTCAAGGACCTCCCTGTATTTGGCTGCCTTCATTCTTTCCCTCCATCGTGACCAGTCTCACTGCCCCTGTCACTAAGAAGCACATCCAGAGCATGATGCTGCCATCACCATGCTTCACCATAAGGGTGTGTGGCGAGTGGCTGGAGGTGGTACCCAGCCGGGACGCCCAGATGGATCGGAGGAGGGCTTACGCCTCCTCCAGACCACGAGCAGGCGACCACTCTGTTGGCTTTGGGGACCATGGGAACAGAGCTTAGAAGCTCAACCCTATAGGGGCCCGTGGTCACTGCCAGGGGGCGCCCAGATGCCTGAGGAGCCCTGGCCCTCAGCACTTCCGCCACACCCGAAAGTGCTGGGGGGAAGAAGACCAGGGACACCCGGAGTGCTTCTTGGTGCACGGCTGGCACTTCCGCCACACCTGGGAGGTTATCGGGAGGCACCTGGAGCTCATCTGGGTGAGGATAAAAGGGGCCGCCTCCCTCCATTCGATGGCTGGAGTCAGGAGCGTAGTTGGACAGAGTATTGGAGGAGAGGAGTGGAGGCAGTTGGAAGAAGCATTGTTGAGGGCCTGGACTTTGGGTGAGTTTTGGGGTTGTATGGCACTTTGTAAATATGGAGTTTGTGAATAAACGTGTATTGGGTGAACTAATGATGTCTGCCTGTCTGTGTCTGGGCCAGTATCGACAGGTGCTATTAGGCAGGTGACAAGCATAGCACTAGGAGTTCAGAGAGAGCAGACCAGAGGATCTTTCAATGTTGTTTGTCAAACTCCAAGCAGGGCTGCCATATTCCTCAAACTCTCTCATAAACGCCTGATTGATGGAGTGATGCAGAGATAGCCATCCTTCCAACAGCTTCTCCCATCTCAGCAGAGGACTTCTGAGGCTCCGTTGGCATAATTATTGGGTTTTTAATAACCTCCCTCAGTAAGGCCCTTCTTGCCCTGTTACTCAATTTTGGCCAGACAGTCAACTCTAGGAAGAATCCTGATGGCTCCAAACGTCATCCATTTCACAATTACTGAGGCCACTGTGGTCCTGGGAGCAGCACTCAGATTTTTAGAAATTGCTCGATCCTCTTGCCCAGATGGATGCCTTACCACAAATTAATCATGGAGGTCTATAGAGAACTCCTTGGACTTCATGGTTAAGCTTTTGTCCTGTGATGGATGGCCAGGGCCATTATCTGGCTGGGATGCTGGCTGGGTGGAAGGGCCAAAAGAGAAAGCCTGTTTGGACAGTATCTTCCCCGAGATAATAGAGAGCAGCTGTTCTTGGGCTGTTACGACACCATGGGTCCCTGCAGGGCATGCTGGTAGTTGTAGTTTGGAGCATCCCTGTTGAGTTCAGTGGGAACCACCAGGGGGTGCTGCAGGTGCAGGTGAGTCCTTGGAGGAACCACTTCTGCCACACCTGGAAGTGCAGCTGGAAGAAGGTCGAGAAACCCCTGGAGCACTTGAAGGTGCACTGTAAAAGGAACTGCCTTACCACTAGTCAGACAGCCGGAGTCGGGAGGTGGAGGACAAAGCTTGTGAGGAAGAGCGGAGGTGACACAGGAAGAGAGAGAGAGAGAAGGAAGAAGGGCTGAATTATGTTGTATCGCATTGGGCGCTTTCTGTACTGTGCTGTGAAGTGGGGAGCAACAGACAACGCTTCCCCACCTAAATAAAGCATGTACTGTGTTGAATTCAGCCTGTCTGTGTCGGGGTTTGGGGAGCAGTATGCCCCCTAGTGGTCTACAGTCCTGACATGCAGCTTGAATTGTGGGTACAGATATGCTTTTCTATGTTCTTCTATCTCAGCAGAGGACCTCTGAGGCTCTGTTACTGTAATTATTGGGTTTTTAGTACCTTCCGTCAGTTAGGCCCTTCTCACCCTGTCCACTTCACAATTACTGAGGCTACTGTGCTCCTGGGAGCAGCACTCAGATCTTTAGAAATGGTTTGATTCTCTTACCCTGATACATGCCTTACCACAAATCAATCAAGGAGATCTACAGAGATCTCCTTGGACTTCATGGTTTAGTTTTTGTCCTGACATGCAGTGTGAATTGTGGGTACAGATGTGCCTTTCTGTGTTCTTCTGTCTCATCAGAGGACTTCTGAGGTTCTGTTAGCGTAATTATTGGGTTTTCAGTAACCTCCCTCAGTAAGGCCCTTCTCGCCCTGTTACTCAATTTGGCCCGACAGTCAACTCTAGGAACATTCCTGATGGCTCCAAACGTCATTCACTTCACAATTACTGAGGCCACTATGGTCCTGGGAGCAGCACTCAGATCTTTAGAAATGGTTTGATCCTCTTGTCCTGATACATGCCTTACCACAAATCAATCACAGAGGTCTACACAGATTTCCTTGGACTTCATGGTTTAGTTTTTGTCTTGACATGCAGTGTGAATTGTGTGCCTTTCTAAACGATGCCCCACAGTGGTGTGCAAAAACATTTAATTGTCTTTATAATTTTCTTCATGACAAAAGATTTCTACAAAATGTCACAGACGTGTACTTAGGAGGCAGCCAAAGGGTCCAAATGAGAGTGAAAGTCATGCAGAGAGGGGGTTGAAAACAAGTACTAACGCCTTTATCCCTTCTTCAACAGACCAATGGAAGAATAATGAATCTTTCCGAGCTAATCACAACACACTTACCTTTAAGATGACGTCACTTCTGGTCCCGAATGATGATGTCACTTCCAGTCCCCAATATGATGACGTCACTTTCGTCTCCCTCTAGTAACGTCACTTCCGGTTCTGATTGATGACGTTACTTCCAGTCCCCAATATGATGACATCACTTCCATCTCCCTTTAATAACGTCCCTTCCAGTCCTGACTGATGATGTCACTTCCAGTCCCCAATATGATGACATCACTTCTGTTTCCTTCCAAAAACGTCACTTTCGGTCCTGACTTATGACGTCATTTCCAGTCCCCAATATGATGACATCACTTCTGTTTCCCTCCAATAACGTCACTTTCGGTCCTGACTGATGACGTCATTTCCAGTCCCCAATATGATGACATCACTTCCATCCTCCTCCAATAACGCCCCTGCCGCTCTCCAGTCGATGACTTCACTTCCATCTCTTCTCTGACACCCTTAATTCGAGTTCCTGTGTTTATGTCATTTCTGCTTCCTCTGTTTCATGCTGCTTCCTTCCTGTCTTTCATTATATATAAGAACCACCATTGCAGTAACATTTTGTCCGATGTAAATCTTGCATTATGACCAGCAGATCAGTCCGGGTTGACTACTCTTTGCCTGGAGATTCTATGGGAAGCTTCCGCAACACTTTTATCTTTATCGTTGTGTTCTGTTTTTGTGGCAACATATTTAACCATTCAGTGTTTTTAACGTGAACTTTTATTGTATGAGCCGACCTTAGAAAGCTAGTGTTTAATGTTAAATGCCTATAGTGTTTGCTTACTTTCAGATTCTCATAGTTACTAGGGTATGGTATGGTCTTTCACCTCCTGAAAGCTATCATGAGGGAGAACTATGTTAGCTAAATGTGAAGAACAGAGTGTTTATTAAGCCAGTCAGGGAAATCGTCTTACTGCTAACACAAACCATTAGATGTGTTTACAAACAGGAGATGGCATACGGTTTTCTGACTGTGCTTACGTGATTAACTTGGCATAACGTGCCTCAAGTACGACTGTATTACCAAACTAAGAGAAATGAAAGAAGATGTATAAGCCTTAAACAGAACTTTTCTTAAACAAGAACTTTTCTTGTCTTTGCTGTATTGATTTTTTTCTCTATTATTGTGTGAACTGTTTTGTTTCGAAATTTTACTAAAACTTTTTAAAACAAAGATATTTTGTCTGGTGTGGCAAGGTGGCACAGTGGTAGTGCTGCTGCCTCACAGTTAGAAGACCTGGGTTTGCTTTCTGGGTCCTCCCTGCGTGGAGTTTCCTCTCACAGTCCAAAGACATGCAGGTTAGGTGCATTGGCAATCCTAAATTGTCCCTAGTGTGTGTGTGTGTGTGTGCCCTGCACAGAGGTGGGTAGTAACCAGTTACATTTACTTGAGTAACTTTTTTAAAAAATTGTACTTCTATGAGTAGTTTTACTGCACCATACTTTTTACTTTTACTTGAGTACATTTGTGAAGAAGAAACGCTACTCTTACTCCGCTACATTGGGCAACACTCGACTCGTTACTTTTTTTCATTTACACATTATATACGCTATATTTTAGTCCGAGAGAAGTCGCCAATGGATCTACTACATGACTGTTTTACCAATCAGACGTAGCAACAATAATCACATGACTCTGTTTCACCAATCAGACGTAGCAACAATAATCACATGACTTTGTTTCACTGATCAGACGTAGCCATGCAGTCACATGACCACACACAAACTTCCTGCATCTGCAGACTGTGAGAGACTTTTTAGTCATGCAGGGCTCCTGTTCACTGCTAAACGGTCACAGCTACACTGCAGAAACCTTGACAGCCAACTCCTGCTGAACCTGCTTAACCATCACTTCACTGAATGAAGAACAAGCGCGTTTTAACCAAACATGCACAGACAGTCAAGGTAAAGTGAGGCTTGTTTTATGTGCACAAGCTGCCTTGTTCTAATGTTATTTTCTATCAGCTGTGCTATTTGTGAATATGCAGTATTATACTGTCAGTGTACAGGACATCTCGTCACTGTAAGCGGTTTGCACTGTTCAGACATACACGTCACCTGCTGTAGGTATTCGCTTCAAAAGCGTTGTTGTGAAAAACTGAGATTTGGAACTTTGTGTTATTTGTGCATCTTTATTTTGTAAAGATGTGATTTATTTTTACTCATTTTTTTATTTGGAAATAGCAGAATTTACACATTATTTTATATTTTTGTATGTCTTATTACATTTCTAAAAAATATAAATCATTTATTATGATCAAACAGTTACTCAGTACTTGAGTAGTCTTTTCACCAAATCCTTTTTTTCTCTTACTTCTGTAATTTTTTGGATGACTACTTTTTACTTCTACTTGAGTAATATTATTTTGGCTACTGTACCCACCTCTGGCCCTGCGGTGGGTTGGCACCCTGCCCGGGTTTATTTCCTGCCTTGCGCCCTGTGTTGGCTGGGATTGGCTCCAGCAGGATATAGCGGGTTGGATAACAGATGGATATTTTGTCTGTGTAATTATTTGATCACACGTCACACTGGTGCTTGAAGCAAATTATAAGATGAAGAACTTTGGTCATTTTGGATAAATGCAGCTACACTTATGCTGTAACAATGCTTTTTCAAAGTCCAAATAAACCGTTTACTGTAGACGTTTAACTGAAGAAGAAAGAGTCCAAAGTTAGCGTTGGCCTTTTGCTGTAATGACAGCCATCATTCTTTTGAGGTATATAAGTATGTCCCAGTTTGGCACATTGTTCAGGACGGTTTCTTCCCCATTCTTCTTGGCAGAATCAACAACAACAACAACAACATTTATTTATATAGCACATTTTCATACAAAAAGTAGCTCAAAGAGCTTTGCATAATGAAGAATAGAAAAATCAAAGACACAATAATAAAATAAAATAAGTCAACATTAATTAACATAGAATAAGAATAAGGTCCAATGGCCAGGGTGGACAGAAAAAACAAAAAAAAAACTCCAGACGGCTGGAGAAAAAAATAAAATCTGTAGGGATTCCAGACCATTAGACTGCCCAGTCCCCTCTGGGCATTCTACCTAACATAAGTGAAACAGTCCTCTTTGGATTTAGGGTTCTCACGGAAGGGCTTGATGATGATGATGATGGTCACATAGACTTCTGCCTTTTAATCCATCCATCATTGTTGACGCATCATGATGCTTTGAATAGGTGGTGGAGGCGCAGGCCACCACCACAAAGAAACCGGAAAAAAAAGCAGAAGAGAGAGTAGGGGTCAGTACGGATTTTATAGCCACCATGAATAGTTATTATCGATAGAGATCCCCTTGGTGATTGCTCTGATTCAAATAGTGCCTCCAGATTCTCAATGGGGTTAAGATCAGGCCATTCCTTTCTGTTTTTATGCCATTCCAGTGTCGCTTTGGCCATCAGTTTAGGGTCATTGTAAGGATGAAAGATCTCCCGAGCAGACTGGAACAAGTTCTCCCACAATATTGTACAGTATTTGTGTGTCCATCCATTGTCTCTTCAACTCTGACAAGATTCCCAGTCCCAGCACATGAAAAGCATATCCATATCCTGATGCTGCCACCACCATAAACCACCATAGGTGTGGTTTTTCTTGAGGCCTAGCCGGTGATAGTTTTACGCCACACAAAAACTCTTTGACACCTGGCCAGAAAGTTCAATTTTGGTTTCATCTGACCGTAAGACCTTCTTCCCACATCTTAACTGGGTCTTTCTCATGCTTTGTAGCAAAAGCCAAATGTGGACTTATGGCTTCTTTCTTGCTGCCCTCTGGTGATATTTTCATAACGAAAACGAGAACTAGAACTAAAAATATCATTTTTTATTTTACAAGCACGAGAACTGAAATTAAGGCAAAGAGGGAAACTAAAACTAAATAAAAATAAAAATTAGTGATATGTGAACGAACTAATTAAAATCAAATCAAATAGCTTTTTATAGTCAATTCACTATATGTGCAGAACATACAGAAGAATCGAAATACTGTTTCTCTCTCATCTTCGTAGTACAATAAAATCTAAAAATATATTATATATATATTGTCACGCACGCGCAAGTGGGAGACTGCGGAAGGATCTTAACACACCTGGGAAAACATTCGCCGGTAGGGAATGGCGGGGTACTAACTTTCTTCCTGTGCTTCCTTTCAGAAAAAAAGACGCTCCGCCACCATAAGACTGAGTTTTGCCCGCACTACGTCTACTTCCGCCCTTCCTCCGCCTTCTTTCCTGACATCATCGATCCCAGCATCCCTCCACTTCCGGCTCCTCCTCTTTAAAATGGCCGCGACGCCTGGGAATGGCATATATGGCAATGGTATATGAACTGTATTGTTTATATTTTTTGACCGTTTATTTTTGAGTATATTGTGGAGTGCCGACAATATACGGGGCCGGAAAACCCCAAACCTTATTGCTGTCTCCTCCTATCTCTTTTACTATATATATATATATATATATATATATATATATATATATATATATATATCAGTATAACATATAAGGTAAATAACATTAAAACTTGTAAAGTAAACCTATGTACAATGTGCAATAGTCAGTAGTGCAAAAGCCACTTACAGTAAAAAGTGAGAAGGTGCATTATAGAGTAGCTTATGAGATGTACAAAAAGACAGAAGCAGATGTAATATTGAGTCTTTATATAATACAAGCAGAAGTAGGGTACTTGGTAGATAATGACTCTTGTTATGGAGCAGGGGGCAAAGAGGGAAGGTAGTGGACAGAGTTCAGCATCCTGACAGCTTGGTGGATGAAGCTGTTTGACAGTCTTGTGGAGCGAGCCCGGAGGTTCTGGTGCCTTTTCCCTGAACGGAGGAGGCTGAAGAGGGAATGTAAGGGATGGGAAGAATCACCAGCAATGCTGATGGCTCTACGGGTGAGGTGGGTGTGAAAAATATCCTTGAGGGAGGGCAATGGGGCACTAATAATCTTACTGGCTGCATCCACTATGCGTTGCAGGGACTTCCTACAGGAGGAAGTGCAGCCTCCACACCACACAGGGATGTAGCTAGTGAGGATGCTCTCGATTGTACCCTGGTAGAAAGAGCACATGATGGAGGGAGGAACTTGTGCTCTCCTCAGTTTACGTAGGAAGTAGCAGCAGGTTTGAGCTTTCTTGGCCAGTGATGTGGTGTTATCTGACCAGGAGTGGTCTTCGGAAATGTGCGTCCCCAGGAACTTGGTGCTACTCACCCTTTCCACAGCTACACCATCGATGGTCAGTGGGGGGTGCTGTGAATGACCTCTCCTGAAATTGACCACAATCTCTTTGGTCTTACCCACATTCAGAAAGTGATTGTTTTCTTTACGCCACTGGACCAGTTGGGTCACCTCGTTTCTATAGTTGGCTTCATCATTATTGGTGATGAGGCCGAACCATGGTTGTATCATCCGCAAACTTGACAATGTGATTGGAACTGTAGATTGGTACACAGTTGTGGGTCAGCAGGGTGAAGAGCAATGGGCTAAGCACACACCCTTGTAGGGCCCCTGTGCTAAACGTGATGGTATTAGAGATGTTATTGCCGACTCGCACATTTTGTGGCCTCCCTGTAAGAAAGTCTTGAGTTCCAAGTGGCTGAATTTTTGTATTAGCTGCTGGGGAATGATTGTGTTGAATGCTGAACTAAAATCTAAGAATAACATTCACACATAGGAGTTCGTTGAGTCCAGGTGGGTGAGGGCTGGATGGAGAGCAGCAGAAATGGCAACCTCTATGGACCTGTTTGATCTACGATATGCAAACTAAAACGGGTCATGGGAGGGGGGAAGAATGGACTTAATGCTCTGCATAACCAGCTACTCAAAACATTTCATGATGGTGGAAGTCAGTGCTACGGGCCGATAGTCATTATAGCTAGTTGGGAAAAACGAGAATGAAAACTGAGTAAAAGTGAAAAAAGCAGCAATAGCAATTTCATTCAATCTGGTTCAGATGTACAGAGGGGTTGTTTGAATGCCCTGAGCGTTCAGTTACATTGCGCTGTTTACTATATGGTGACCTTGTACCTTGGGCCTACTATAGTCACATGGCACAACTTCTGTAAAGGACTGTTGTGTGTTTGTTGAGCACATTTGGTTCGCCGGGTTGCAGCAGTAAGCACGTCTGGTTGACGATGGCGAGTTTTGCACAGATGTTTGCAGGTAGAAGGCGAGAAAGTAGCGTGTAGAAATACTTTAATTACAGAGCAGATGATAAGAAAAGCAAATGTAGCGTGCAAGAAGAAGAAAAAGAATGCTGTTTTTAGTTAGTGGGAAGAATGCTACGCATCTGATGGCTCATTTAGCTCGACATCATCCAACAATTTTAAGTGCATTAAATGAGAAAAAAAGACTAAAGCTGAGAAGAGAAAGAGAGAAGGTAAGCAACATACAGTCTGCTGGAGCCAGTGGCTGAGGACCTTCTCTCTGCACCTGCATCATAGGTGTTTATTGAGCGAGTATTTTCACTGTGTGGCTATCTGTGCAATGAAAGTCATTGCAACATGAACAAATCTCTCGAAATGCGGGCTTGTTTAAAGCTTAACAGCAACGTGCTTGCACAGACTGGTTTCTTGGGTTGAAACAAAATATCTTGCCAACTATACTCCTTATGCCACTAAATCAGTTTGATCATTGATAGTCAAGCTGTGTTTAACGGCATTATGAACTGTGAGTGTATCTTGCTGACTGAAATATAACTTGCATTGAAATATGTGTAGGCTGGCGCTTTGTGGTAAAATTATGTAAAAAGGCAAGAAGTAAATAAAATTAAAACTACATTTTTAAACACAGAACTAAACTAAAATAAAAAATGTTGACTCCACTGAAAACTAGAACGAAATAAAAATCACTTTTATAAAATAACAAAAACTAAAAGTTCAATTAATATCAGAACTGAGATATCACTGCCGCCCTCCCATAGAGGTCTGTTTTATGGAGATCTCTTGAAACTGTGGACCCCTGCACCTTCACTCCAGGTTCAGCCAAACGAGCATTGCAGACTTTGAAAGATTTTTAGTCACCTCTCTCACTGGTTGAAGTCTCGCTCTGATGTTTAGTTTTGAGGGATGGCGTGTGATGGATCTTCCACTTTCTGATGATGGATCCAACAGTGTACAACAGGACATTCAGACTCTTCGATATTTTCTAGTAGCCATTCCATTTCAATGACTTTGTTTCTCACATTAGCAGAATGCTCCTCTGTCTTCGTGTTTGCTGTGATTGCCCAACAAAAACTGTGGCCTTACAAAGGGGGAGTTTATAACCACAGAGACATGAAGGACTCACCAGAGATGAATTATGACTGTCAAATGACTGTCACCTCTGTGACATTTGTGATTCATTTAGATCAAGAGTTCCCAAACTAGACCCCTTTACCAAAAACTATTAAAACCGTTGACCCCCTAGTCGGTTACTTTACCTACTCAAATTAATACATTTGTACAGTACTCGATATTAAATATTTCACTACATATCAAACTTTTCATTTTAATCACTTGTAATCAATGATTGAGAAGATAAAAGGACTACGGAATATGGCATTATCTTGTGCAACATTTAATATCGAAACCTGCATTAACGAAAATTAAAGCAAAAAAATAGGAGCAAAGTTTTTTTTACATTTTTGACATTTATGAAATAAATATGTATTTGTTTTTTGGTTCAGTCATATTATTATCTGAAGAAATAAAAACTTTTATTAACAAACAATTTCGACAGCCCCTGTGATAAAAAAAAAACCAATAAAGTATGTACTTACTTGAAACAGAAGATTTTTGTTCAAACTCGAATAAATAAACTGTCCTCTGATTTTCTTTTTCGTAGTACTGCTCCTCAATAAATAATTATATTCAAAGTTCAAATCACAAATAAGTACTGGAACCTCGGTTTACGAGTAACTTGGTTTACGGGTGTTTTGCAAGACGAGCAAAATTTTTTAATAAATTTTGACTTGATAAAGAGCGATGTCTTGCAGTACAAGCAGTATGGATACACTTTGTCTTCTGAGCGTCATGTGATCACAACTGAGCTGATGGTTCTTCTCTCTCACGCGCGCGCGCGCGTCTCTCTCTCTCTCCTTATCTCTCTTGCTCGCACAGCGCGTCTCTCTCTCTTCTTACCTCTCTCCCTCACGCACGTCTCTCTCTCCTTATCTCACTCGCTCGCTAGCACTCGCCTCTCTCTCTCTCTCCTTATCTCTCTTGCTCGCGCGTCTCTCTCTCCTTATCTCGCTCGCTCTCACTCGCCTCTCTCTCTCTTTCTCTTTATTTCCCTTGCTCGCGCGCAGCACATCTCTCTCTCTCTCTTCTCTTGAGGGCAATTGTCTCCTATTCTCCATCTGAGTCTGTGTACCTAACTCATATAGTCAACATCCTTACGAGCGTATACTGTTTACTACAGCTTTGTGACTGTGTGTGTGTGTGAGTGCGCACACGTGTGTGCTGTGAAGTGCGAGTCCCCATCTTGCGCCCCAAAACATGAAGCTGAGTCTCGGTACTTTAACACTAGCTTTATTCAGCTTGAAACAGCAACAGCGCTGTTATTTATTGTAGCGGGATCTTTATAATGTTCCTTGTATCACTCATTGACAGCAGGCGCCTATAGCACTATAGCATGTCTAAGATCTTTTTGGATGCACTTATACGGCGAACTGCTACAGCTCTGGGAGACTGCGATTGTTTTGGGACACTCTTCCGCGTGTCGTCCCATTGGGTGGAATCCCACATGAGTTTAGAAACTCACTCACACCAGCCATGGTTCATTTTAAAGGTAAAGTGCAGGTTCATTTGTTTTATGTATTTTTACTTTATATTTTGTATTAATTATTTTTATATGAATAGTTTTGGGTTGTGGAACAAATCATCTGAGTTTCCATTATTTTTTATGGGGAAATTCGCTTTGATATACGAGTGCTTTGGATTGCGAGCATGTTTCCGGAACGAATTATGCTCGCAAACTGAGGTTCCACTGTACATGTCACATCAAACGAATCAATCTATAGTGTTTTATGAATGTATGACCGTACAAGACTGATAGATTCTGCTAATATTGAATATCCATCATCTTGTCCCACCGCGAGCAAGTGCGGACATGCAGCGGTTTTTCACTTGCTTTGATGCGTTCGATAAGACAATGCACAGACATGTTTGTGCTACATGTATTTTCATGCACTCTTACGTGTGACTCTTTTAATGACACATTTTACCTTTTCGTTCACAAGTTTGGTATGTAACGTCTTTTTATCAAAAAAGTGTTTTTTGAATTATTTTACTTCTCAATTAGAATCATAGATATTTTGAAATAATAAACAAATAGTAGTAGTAAGGGGGTCTATGTTTGCTGTCGTCTCCCAAATTTTTTTATTGAAACTATCGACCCCTAGAAAGTTCAAATCGACCACAGGGGGTCAATATCGACCACTTTGGGAACTCTTGATTTAGATCTATAGGATGACTGAGTACTCTGAATGCTGCTCCCAGGACCACAGTGGCCTCAGTAATTGTGAAATGGATGGAGTTTGGAGCCATCAGGAGTCTTCCTAGAGTTGACTGTCTGGCCAAATTGAGTAACAGGGCGAGAAGGGCCTTACTGAGGGAGGTTACTGAAAACCCAATAATTACGCTAACAGAGCCTCAGAAGTCCTCTGATGAGACAGAAGAACACAGAAAGGCACATCTGTACCCACAATTCACACTGCATGTCAGGACAAAAACTAAACCATGAAGTCCAAGGAGATCTCTGTAGATCTCCTTGATTGATTTGTGGTAAGGCATGTATCAGGACAAGAGGATCAAACCATTTCTAAAGATCTGAGTGCTGCTCCCAGGAGCACAGTAGCCTCAGTAATTGTGAAGTGGATGGAGTTTGGAGCCATCAGGAGTCTTCCTAGAGTTGACTGTCTGGCCAAATTGAGAAACAGGGCGAGAAGGGCCTTACTGAATGAGGTTACTAAAAACCCAATAATTACGCTAACAGAGTTTCAGAAGTCCTCTGCTAAGATGGGATAAGCTGTTGGAAGGATGGCTATCTCTGCATCACTCTGTCAATTGGGCATTTACAAGAGAGTCACTAGACGGAAGGCACTCTGGAGTTTGAGGCATATGGCAGCCCTGCTTGGAGTTTGACAAACAACATTGAAAGATCTACTGAATATGATTTATTTGGAATTTGGAAATTGATTTTTACAGCATGTGGGCTGGCGCACTGCCCGGGGTTTGTTTGTTTCCTGCTTTGCGCCTTGTGTTGGCTGGGATTGGCTCCAGCGGACCTCCGTGACCCTGTAGTCAGGATATAGCGGGTTAGATAATGGATGGATGGATTTTTACAGCATGAGGGCTCACATTAAAATACTGAATGGATAACTATTGGGAAAAATCTTTTGTCATGCAGAAAATCAGGATGTGTAAGAACCATTTACTAGTTATTTAAGTTAAGTTACGTAAGAGATGGCTGGCAGCCCAACCCAAGAAGTGGATGGATGGGGGAAGGCGGCCTCTTTTGGGCCCTGCAAAAATGGTGGCATGGGGTTTCTGCCTAAACCAGAGGTGCTTACAGACCATGTGGGCGGAAGAGCAGTTGGCCACTTTAAGAGGACTTGCCACAGTAGGGAGGTGGAGGATGAAGCTTGCAAGGAGGAGTGGAGGCAAAGAAGAGAGAGAAAGGACTGTGTGTTTTATTATTTGGTGCTTGTTTTTTATGCTGGACTGTGAAGTGGGGGGCAACAGAAAATTCTTTCCCACTGGAGAATACAGTGTGTGTCTGTGTTGAACTTGTGTCTCAGATTGTCTGCGTTTGGGTTTGGCGAGTGGTACGCCCCCTGGTGGTCCACAGTTGGTAGAAGTATTTTCTTAGTTATGTTAAATGTTTCCCTATAAATTAGTGCATAGTCAATGGGAGGTTCTTATAACCCCCCACAAGCTGAATTGAATTAGTATATTCCTGGTATTTCTTGTGCCTCTGATTGCAGATTAGTCTCAATTAGTGACCTGCCTTGCCGTATGTAAGCCATGGAGGGCACATGATTTCAGACCGTGCCTTAACCTGCTCAATTGTGTGTACAGCGTTGCACGTTTAGAACGTACTGAATGTGAAGTAAAGCATAGAGAAATAACTCATCTTTAATTGTAGATACAATTGAAGTTTAACAAGAAGAAACATTTTTTCCTTTTTATTGCCTTTTATTCTGCATGTATAATAACTTTTCTCTATTCTTGTGTGGAATGCTTGCTTTGAAATTTCACTAAACCTTTTTAAAAGAAACTTTTTTGGACTGACAGGTTTCATTTGATTCGCGTTTGGCTCATGCTTGGTCCTGCCTTACTCACCAGCAGCTATAGTTGTGACCAAAAGTTTTTATATAATATTAATTTTTCACAAAGTTTGCTGTCTCAGCTTTTATGATGGCAATCTGCATCTACTCCAGAATGTTATGACGAGGGATAAGATGAATTGCAATTAATTGTAAAGTCTCTCTTTGCCATGAAAATGAAATTAATCCCAAAAAACCCATTTCAACTGCAAGTCAGCCCTGCCACAAAAGGACCTGCTGACATCACTTCAGTGATCCTCTCGTTAACGCGGGTGAGAGTGTCGACGAGGACAAGGCTGGAGGTCACTCTGACATGCTGATTGAGTTAGAATAGAGAAGGTCAATTGTTGTGAAGAAGGCTTCAGGGTGCCCAAGAAAGTCTGTCAAGCGCCAGGACCATCTCCTAAAGTTGATTCAGCTGCGGGCACCACCAGGGCAGAGCTTGCTCAGGTATGGCAGCAGGCGGGTGTGAGGGAGGTGAAGACATTTGGAGGATGGCCTGGTGTCAACAAGGGCAGCAAAGAAGCCAAGAAAAACGTCATGGACTGACTGAGATTCTGCAAAAGGTACAGGGATTGGACTGCCGAGGACTGCTGGGGTCAAATCATTTTCTCTGATGAATCCCCTTCTGATTGTTTGGGGCATCCAGAGAAGAAAAGCTGAGCACTACCATCAGACCCTGCAGTGGGCTGGCGCCCTGCCCGGCGATTTGTTCCTGCCTTGCTCCCTGTGCTGGCTGGGTCTGGCTCCTGCAGACCCCTGTGACCCTGTGTTAGGATATAGCGGGTTGGACAATGACTGACTGACTACCATCAGTCCTGTGTCGTGCCGACAGTAAAGCATCCTGAGATCATTCATGTATGGGGTTACTTCTCAGCCAAGGCAGTGGGCTCACTCATAATTTTGCCTAAGAACACAACCATGACTAAAGAATGGGACCAAAATATATCCTCTGAGAGCAACTTCTCCCAACCATCCAAGAACCGTTTGGTGACCATCAATGAACAACCCAGAATGATGGAGCACTGGGCCATAAGGCAAAAATGATAACTAAGTGGATCAGGGAACAAAACACCCAAATTTTGGGTCTATGACCAGGAAACTCCCCAGACCTTAATCCCATTGAGAACTTGTGGTCAATCCTCAAGAGGTGGGTGGACAAACAAAAACCCACCAACTCTGACAAACTCCAAGCATTGATTATGCAAGAATGGGCTGCTAGCAGTCAGGATGTGGACCAGAAGTTGATTGATAGCCTGCCAGGGTGAATACAAAGAAGGACCAGCACTGCAAATATGCATAAACTTACTGTAATTGTTAATAAAAGCTTTTAAAACTTATGAAATGCTTTTAATTATACTTCAGTATACCATAGAAACATCTGACAAAGAGATCTTAAAACACTGAAGCAGCTAACTTTGTGAAAACCAACACTTGTATCATTCTTAAACTTTTGGCCAAAACTGCACAGGATGACTTTCAAGGGGATTGAATACTTTTGCACGTCACTGTATCAGCTCAGTTTGCCAGCGGTGGCCTAAAATTCTGTTCTGGACACATCTCAAGTAAAATTACAGCAAATGGCTTGTTCTGCCAGTACTATCCCCACCCTGGCAGTTATGATGGATGACAAGTTTGGCAATCATGATGCTAAAGAAATGTCAGAGACAAGGACACCACTCCTCCATACATATCTCACCTGACTGGTAGAATGCTGTTCACTTGGTTCTTCCACCTCAGCAGACAGCGCTGTTAAAGTGACTCTTAGGTTCTTGGTCACCTCCCTAACCCTGGTGGCACAGTCTGGCCAGCTCCAGAAAGAGTTCTGCTGGTTCTAAACTTCTTCCATTTCACAAGTACTTATGCAGTGGTGCTCCTGGGACCACTCAAAACTTGAATAAGTGGTTTGAGAGCTTTGCCCTAATCTGTGCCCCGCCACAGTTTTGCAGAGGAGGTCCACAGAGAGTTTCTTGGATGTCATGGCCTGGTTTTTGTCCCAACAGCCATTGTGAATGGTGGACCCTTATATACACAGGAACACGTGTGCCTTTCTAAATGATGCCCAATCCAGTTAGTTTGCCACAGGTGGGCTCCGGTCAACTTCTGGACAGAGCCAAAGGAGAATTATGTTGTTCCTGTAATGATGTTGTTAGACTTAAGTGCAGCGTTTGACACCATTGACCATTTTATTTTACTGCACAGGCTAGAAAATGATGTTGGACTTACAGGCCCTGTGCTCGCTTGGTTTAGTTCTTATTTATCACATCGATTCCAGTATGTACAGAAATGTGCTGACAATACTCCATCATTATACACAGAAGTTCAATATGGTGTCCCGCAGGGCTCAGTACTGGGACCTTTACTGCTTCCACTGGGATCTCTCATTTTTAAACATCATATTAATTTTCACTCGTATGCAGATGACACCCAGCTATACCTTTCATTTAGATCAAATGTTGTCTTTAATTAGTTGTGTTAGTGAATTAAAGGAGTGGATAAATGAGAACTACTTGTCTTTAAATACAGATAAAACAGAGATGTTCATTGTTGGAGGGAATGACGCTGATCACAGCAATATTTTGTCGTAATTTAACTCAGTTGGAATCCCAATTAATTTTACTGAATCAACCCGAAATCTAGGAGTTCTCTTCGGACTCTAGCATGTCATTTAAAGCACATATTACAAAGTTGTCCAAAACATGTTTCTTCCATCTTAAAAATGTTAGGAAATGAAGGTGCTTTCTAAATAAACAGGATTCTGAGAAATTAATTTATGCATTTATCTCTAGTAGGATTGACTACTGCAATGCGGTGTTCACTGGCTGTTCAAACTGTTCTCTATACAGCCTCCAGTTAATCCAAAATGCTGCTGCAAGAATTATTACAAGAACAAGCAGTACTAGGTTGTTGTACCGTGTTTGCCATTATGAATGTAGAGAAAAGCCAAGCAAAATGACACCTTTTATTGGCTAACTAAAAAGATTACAATATGCAAGCTTTCGAGGCAACTCAAGCCTTGCCTGAAGAAGGGGCCTGAGTTGCCTCAAAAGCTTGCATATTGTAATCTTTTTAGTTATCCAATAAAATGTGTCATTTTGCTTGGCTTTTCTCTACAAGAACAAGAAAATACGAACACATAACTCCAGTTACTTAACCGGTTAAGTTTATAGCAGATTTCAAAATCCTCCTTTTAACATATAAAGCATTAAATGGCCAGGGTCCTGCTTACTTGTCTGAACTTATCATGACTTACAAATCTGAGGGCACATTAAGATCTCAAGATGCCGGTCTGCTTATGATTCCAAGGATTAATAAAATAACAGTGGGAGGTTGAGCTTTTAGTTACAGGGCCCCTAAACTGTGGAATGGTCTTCCTGCTTCCATAAGAGATGCCCCTTCGGTCTCAGCTTTTTAATCCCGGCTGAAGACTCACTACTTCAGTTTGGCACACCCTGACTAGAGCTGCTGATTAACTGTACAGACTGCATCTCTGTTGTTAGTCACTATAACACTATAACATAAGTAACATGATGGTTATAATTGAAAACTAACCCTCACCTATTCTGTTTGTCTTCTCGGTACTCAAATGTGCCATGGCCCACCTGCCAAGTTGTTGTGCCTGCCTAAGGTAAAGTCATCCCTGATGGAGGATCACAGGAATCGTGGGAAAGAGGGGTCCTTTCATCAGATTGGCTGGCCCAGCACTGTTTCAGCTGTGGAATGGCCAAATGGGGGAGGCAGCTTGATGGATGAGGTCTCCAGGACTCTAAACAAATCCAAATAATATTATGGGATATCATCTACTGTTAAATTCTGCTCCGTACTTCTAAAATTTTTATTTTTATACTGTGTTGAGGATTTGTTCTGTTCTGTGTATTGTATTGTATTGACCCCCTTCTTTGTGACACCCACTGCACGCCCAACTTACCTGGAAAGGGGTCTCTCTTTAAACTGCCTTCCCCGAGGTTTCTTCTATTTTTTTCCCTACTGGGATATTTTTTTGGGAGTTTTTTCTTGTCTTCTTAGAGAGTCAAGGCTGGGGGGCTGTCAAGAGAGAGGGCCTGTTAAAGCCCATTGTGGCACTCCTTGTGTGATTTTGGGCTATACAAACATAAATTGTATTGTATTGTATTGTAAGTAAAGAACAGAGGAGACACCTGAGTGCAATCTGGAGTGTGGCGGGGTCTGAACACTAAATACACGAATGAAAGATTTTTAATACATTTGCAAACCTTTCTGTGAACATTATGTGTTATTATTTGTGGATTGATAGGCAAAAATAGCAAATGTTAGCCCGGGCTCCATACCAAAAAAGTAAGAGGAAGCATCTGAGATGCTCGGCAATGTTTAGGGCTGCCAACTCTGTTTCTCTGGAAATGAGGACCTTCGGGTTGAAAAAGAAGGACTTTTGAGGACGCCTTTCCCTATGATGCCATAATACGCCCTTTATACTGTCTTGTGTTTTTTTTTTTAAATGATATAAACCTTTTTGTAACCGTTTATCACTATAATTATGATATGATGGCCACAATCACAGTCACTGGCAAACTAATAACCCATTAAATATTTTGAATATGTCAAGCCTCTAAAATTAATTAATTCTTATTTGGACAGCTTAACTGTCGTAAACCTGTAAAAGATAATACTCATGGTAAATTCACTTCCAGTAACATAAAAATAATTTTACTCTTTTCACAATTTATTTTATTTGCATCTATCTTAATTCTTTTATATATTTACCCTGAAACTTTTTTTTCAGTAAATCTCATATAATCTTATAATCTGATAAAATAAGGATATTTGTTGTCCAAGTAGTCTGTGAACTTGCACTTTCTTTCTGGCATAATGGGTATTCCTGAATTTATGTAAATAAAAGAATTATGAAAATATTGTAGCGACCCGTGGTCGAGTCTTGAAGTTTTTAAAGCCGATCTCTGCCGTGCACCTCTCCCAAGCTTTAAAGCGGATTGCCAGCGTTATGCACGCAGCTGTACCCCAAGCTGTCCCATACACCGCTGGACTGCCAGTGTCTTGGCAGCACGCAGCTGTACCCAGCTTCTTAAGTAACGAGCACTCGTGTCCCATACACCGCACGACTCCGAGTGTCTTGGCAGCACGCAGCTGTACCCAGCTTCTTAAGTAACGAGCACTCGTGTCCCATACACCGCACGACTCCGAGTGTCTCGGCATTAATTGCTTAGATAAAATCTTAGCAATGAATAACAGCTCTGTCCTGTTGTATCTCTTTATTCACAGATAGCCAGAAAACAAAGCTCGACATTATTGCACTGCCATTGTCAAGGTCATGCACGAAGACACATTTCACATAACCGGTACTTTTTACAAAATAAATAACCCCGGACGGCGATGACCCAAACCCACCCAACTAATTGAACACAAACACAACATTATTTACAAGTTAAGAAATTAATAAATACAACAGGAAAAACATTAGAAAAATCAGTGAACGTACAACCTTCCCACAATGCATCACTCCGGCAGCGCTGACTGCCGGGTCGCTACAATATTATTAAATTACTTGAAGAAGTGACTTATTACTTGATCAACTGATAACTAAAAAGATATTGCATTTATATGACAGGATAAATGTGTATTTTTTTTAATTAACTGAAACTTTAATAGTTGACTCATCCATCCATCCGTTATCCAACCCGCCATATCCTAACCACAGGGTCATGAGGGTCTGCTGGAGCCAATCCCAGCCAGTACAGGGTGCAAGGCAGGAAACAAACCCCAGGCAGGGCGCCAGGTGACTGTAGGGCACACACACACACACCAAGGACAATTTAGGATCACCAATGCACCTAACCTGCATGTCTTTGGACGGTGGGAGGAAACCGGAGTACTTGGAGGAAACCCACACAGACAAGAGGAGAACATGCAAACTCCACACAGGGAGGACCCTGGAAGTGAACCCGGGTCTCCTAACTGCGAGGCAGCAGCAATTTAATTACAGCAGTAATTTATAATTATAAATTCATTTTGGAACAATGGGTGGTAATAACAATATTTTCCATTAAACTATTGCAAAGCATTACTTACTCACACTTAAATACGACGGACTGGACCTGGATGTATGTTATTTTTTTGTTTAACCAAGCTGCTGAAAGAAGAATCAAAAATAAGATCCCAGAAACAAAACGTGGAATTGTAATTTTGATTTTGAATAAACTCACTTTGTGACAGCGAATTACAAATAACGAAGGAAAGGAACAACATTTATAACGAATTGTCTGCTCACCAAGAACGTAAAGTTGAATTCAAAAGATGAAGTGAAAGAGCCAAGTTGGACAGACAAAAACCAAGAACTCAAAAGGTCGTTTCTATTCTCTTCAATATCTGCATTTTTTACTACCAGAACGGAAGTGAAGATTTTGAGAAAAAGTGTGTGCACTACTTCCGCAAAGGCTTGATTGGTGTACGGCTTTCAAATTTTACTAATGATAAGGATAAAGAGATTTTCAAATTTTAAGATCCAACATTCTGGTCTTTTTCAAAATGTTATAAATTCATCCCGGACAGTCCATGGTGTGTAAAAGATGAGGACATGTCTGGGAAAAGGAGGATGGTTGGCAGCTCTAGGCATGGTATGATGGTCCTAAAAAATCCAACAAGTAACTGAATGCCCAATAACAAGGCTGCCACATTAAAGGATGCCACCTCAAGTACATTTTTGCTGCTCATTCACCTCAATCTCTACATATCACAAACTACACACCAAAATGTCTTCAAAAACAATAAGATGTGTAATTTCTGCTGACGCTTCACAGCGTGGTAAGACATTGTCCGCAAGGAAACTTCTGAAATGAAAATCTCTCTCCCAGTTTTCATTGGTGTATATAAATAAGGCACTGGATGTGTGTGTAATTATTAAAGTTCACACTTAACTTTTGTAATGTTGAAAAAGGAAAATCTGGAGTGGCCTCCCCTCGACTTTCTCGTATACTCAGATGTAGGGATGGATATTTGAGGAGTAAACCGCAAGACAATGATTCCATTTTTATATTATGTACAGTACATTAAAGAACCATCAACAACCAATCACATCAAATTAATAATATATTGATCAATTATTATAAAAGTAAAGTTGCAGCTGCATGAATAAAAGGTAAAGTACCACTTCCAGTTAACGCAAATAGCTCAAAAGTTGATCTATGTTTTGTATCAAATACTATGGTATTGGTAATGGTATTTTCGGACTCAGGGAGGTCTAAATCATGATCTCAACATCACATTTTTTGACGAGTATAATGCTTTCCCTATACTTCACAGACGAGAAAGTCAGAAAGGTCTAAAACATCAAGATTCATCAAAATCACAAATTCCAAAGTGCTGCCTGATGCCATCGCCTTGTCACTCGTCTCATGCCACCTTTGTGATTGAGTGCGGGCTTGTGGGGTAACTGGAACCTAACCTGGCAATCATTGGGTGTGAGGCAGAAATAACACCAGGACGGGGTGCCAGTCCGACACAAGGCACAGACACACACACACACACACTTCGGCCTCTTTGGAAGTGCCAGTTGACTACACCTGTATGTCTTTGCGTAACGTCACTTCACCTTGAAAAACACCAAACTGATCCTTTAAGACAGTTCTTCTCAAACTGTGGGGCCGGCCCCCCTAGGGGGACGTGAAGTAACAAAAAGGGGGGCGCGAAGATGTGAAAAAAAGAAAACAAGAATCAAAAATATGAAAAATACATCTATTGAAACCAAAACAAATGAACTTAAACTACATTCTGATACTAGAAAAATAAATATAGAGTTAGATAAATGTCAATCAAAGTTAAGTAGGTATAATAAAATATGTATCTATGATATATCATTAACTAAAAAAGAACAAATTGGTATTAGTGGGCTCCTTTCAAAAAAACTTTAGGGGGGCGCGATTAAAACTGTTAGGAAAACTCGGTCGCAAATACGTAAAGGCTGAGAAATTCTGCTTTAAGAGAAGGGGCCCTGAAGCACAGCAGACAATACTAACTGATGCTACAGTGAGGAGCTGGCATCATCAGCAGGGGTCTTTTAGAGTCTCCTCAAGTACCAGTGGGCCTAGCGACACACAAGACCCCACTGACAGTAAAGTGAAGTTTATTTTTTGAACTAAGATAGTACTAGGAGTCATTCTCTTCTATCTCCTTTCTCGTCTGCTAATCCCAACACTAAGGGAAGTTGTTTTTGAAAACAGGGTTAGCAACTCGTCTGATACTCGTAGTTTGTTGTCTGCTTTCACTCCTCTTTCTCAATTCTCCACCACCAACATCCCCAACCTCCTTGACTGCTGATGACTTTGCAAAAATCTTTTTTCAATAAAGATGGCTGTCAGTTTTCATCACCCCCTCCTGAACACCACTACAACCTTCTCGTCTTCCTCTCCTCCACCAGTCTGGTCGCCCCACCACCTGTTCAATTGACCCCATCCCCTCACATCTCTCGTTCGCTCATTTCTGCAGTTGCACACTCCATCCCAACATCTCATTCAACTCATGCAACATCCCTACTGTGGTCGGACAGACGTCCACAATACACCTTCTCAAGAAGCCCACTCTCGACCCATCTCAATTATAGAGCAGTCTCTCTCCTGCTTGATTTTCAGAAGTCAGTGCCGGTGCCCCCCTAGGCCAAGCTTATTAGTGTGCCAACTGACTCTTTGCTAGTGTTGCATGTGGCTGGGGGTGGAGCCCAGCCGGGACGCCCAGGAGAACCGGAGGAGGACTTGTACCTCCTCGAGATCACAAGGGGGCAACCGCCCTGGTTGTGTTGGGGGCCCCGGGTAGAGGGCTTGGAAGCCCAACCCAGTAGGGACCCGTGGCCACCGGTGCCTGAACAACCCTGGACCTCAGCACTTCCGCCACACCAGGAAGTGCTGGGGGGAAGAGCAGCAAGGACACCCGAAGGGCTTCCGGGTGCGCAGCCGGCACTTCCACCACACGGGGGTGTGTCCACAGGAGATTGCCTGGAAGCAGCTGGAGCCCATCTGGGTTCCTATATAAGGGGCCGCCTCCTTTCATTCAGCGGCGGAAGTCGGGTGGAAGGAGAACGGGAGGCGGCTAGAAAGGCATTTGGACTGTGAGGCCTGGACTTTGGGGGATCGTTGCTGGAGGCACTGGGACGTGCACTGAACTGTAAATACTGTATATAATAAATGAGTGTGTTGGGTGCAAAAACGATGTCCATCTGTCTGTGTCCGGGTCCCATTCCACACTAGCTAACCCGTGCGGCTGGGTTTTCCCCCCTGCCTTATGATGGGATGACTAAGCAAATGCCTAATTCGTCTTAATGGTGGCGCCGGCCCTGATTCCACCAAGAATGCCTACTTACTGTAATGTTGTAAATATTACACTCCATCAATCAAGTCTTTATGGTAGAGTGGCATATGGCAGTTTAAAGGACCCTGAAAGCATGAGGAGAAAGATTCTGATTAAACAAAAATTGAACTCTTTGGGCAGAACTCCAAGCACTATTTCTGGTGAAGATCAGGCAGTCCTCGTCACCTTCTAGATACCATCATTATGGTGAAGAATGGTAGCGGCACACACACACAGACCCCCGTGATCCTGTGTTAGGATATAGCGGGTTGGATAACGACTGACTGACTGATGGTAGTGGCAGTGTCATACTATGGGGGTGCAGGGAAATGAAGACTGGACAGAAGTGAGAGAAGGAAGAATACAACCAAATACAAAGAGGTCCTTTAAGAAAACCTGCTTCAGGCCTCCTCACACTGCTTGACGGTTCATCTTTCAGTATTATGAGACCATGCCTGACTTACTTTGGGACAAATTTCTGAGTGTCCTGAATTGGCCCAGCAAAAGCTGAGACTTAAACCCCATTGAACATGAGAGGGCAGTTTACAGACACTACCCATTCAATCTGGGAGGAGACTGGGGTTTAAAAAGGATCCGCCAAGAAGAATGGGATAAACTGCCCCAACCCAGAAGTGCAAAGCTTGTAGAGATTTACTCCAGAAAGCTCAGATTGCTCTTCAAAATACTTAATTAATGGCCTGAATACTTGATCTGAATGAGAAAATTCTTTTTTTTTTTTAATTTTCAAACCTTACTGTAAAGACATTTTTCACTTTGTCCTTATGGCTTATTGAGTGTACATTGATGGGCAAAAATGGCAAATGTGCCCATTTACAATTAAATCTACAAAGTGATAAAAGTGTGAAGAAAGTGCAGGGGTCAAAAATATTTTTAGAATCCACTGTATAAATGGAAAAGGCCTCCCTCAGTGTACTGGATCGGACCAGGTGACAGGGGTCTGCTCATTGTCCGGCTGGTTATGTGGCATTTTCCCCCTCTTGCTGTTCCACTGACACATTTTGTCCTTCTAACTTCCATTGCCATTCATTTGCTTCCGGACTCTTTGGCTAGGCAGAGTGCTTGAGCAACGCCCCACACATGAAAGCTGTAGAAAATGAATTAACAGGTACGTCCATTAGCAGCACCATTAAAGACCTCCACCTGCAGTGTAGCCAGGCTGGTCCCTCTTGGCATTCTTTTCTTGCTGATAATGAACAGCCTTGGGCTCTTTAATGATTAAAGCTTCCCCACAATCAAAAGGAAACCATAAAACTTTTTTTAAAAAGCGGTGGAATATTTTTGGCTTTTGTTGCAAAACTCCTGTGCTCCACCGGCAGGCAGTCTGTCTCGGCCTCACCTTCCATGTTTCACAGACCCTGCATCTTAGGGTTACAGGGGCCGACATCTGGAATCCATTTCTCTTGGTCAAGTGCCACTTCCTGTTGGATATTTATTTTAGAGGAAGTAGGGGAGTCTGACAGGCTGTGAAGTGAGGAGTTGCGGGGGGTATACTGAGGAAGGGTGGGCGAGGGGGGTGGGGCAGGTTAGGGCTCAAAATGTGCACACCACGTGACCGAGTCTTTGCACTGCCACTGCTCTCTCTCAATGGAGAGTCGTCCTCATGCTGACCAGTCCAGCCTGATTGTTCGTGACGTGAAAGATGAAGAGGGGCTTTGGTGGAAAGAGCAGAGGTCAGAGCAGATACAAGTGTCAAGTTAAAATCAAAAACCCATTTACCAAATCTGACTGCATTCACCCAGGCCTGCCTGCCTGCCTGCCTGCCTGCCTCTTTCTTTCTTTCTTTCTTATAATAAGGTTCTGTCTTTCTTCTTTATTTTAGTACCCTTTAAAATATTACTATAATAAAATCTTTCCCAATTATCACTATTACACTTTCTTTCTTTCTTTCTTTCTTCTTTTATTATAGTTCCCTTTAAAATATTACTATAATAAAACCTTTCCCAATGATTGCATTTTCTTTTTCTTTCTTTCTTTCTTTCTTTCTTTCTTTCTTTCTTATTATAAGGTTCTGTCTTTCTTCTTTAATTTTAGTACCCTTTAAAATATTACTATAATAAAATCTTTCCCAATTATCACTTACACTTTCTTTCTTTCTTTCTTTCCAACAGTCCCAGTAAAGCACCTTTCTCAGAGTTTCCTTTCGCTGGCCACGTTATAAAGCATTCTGCCTGCAACCCTCTGTGTTGTATTTGGAAGTTGTCCCCACCGTTTCCTCCATTCTTTTTTTTCTTTCCGCCGTTCCTCATTTAATATATGGCAATCTATAGGTTGCTTATCCAAGGTCTACAGCACTGCCACCTGCTTTATTGAATGTCTTGTTAATCATGGGGTGGGAGATAAAATTGACAATATCAGTACTGTACTGATGGCTTAGACATGTCAAGAAGACAAGCCATCCAGGCCATTAGAAAAAAGATCAGTTTAAGAGCAGATTCAGATTAAAATGGACTGGAGGTACTCGGGTATCAAAAGAAAAAAAAACACCAAAAGTTAATATGTGAAACCCTAACCATTAAACTGAAAAATGCAAAAAGCAGACCACCAAGAAAAAATCCAGTTAGTACTGCGGCCTGCTTGAAAAGCCACTTACAAGGCCCCTTTTGTAGGCTACAGCTCAAGTGAACTTTAGAACTGTTCATCAAAGTACAGGGTGAGGCAGGGAAACGGGAAATTTTCAATTGACGTTCAATGCATGAATAAACAAATTACAAATACATGTAATGATGAAATGTATTGTACAGGATGTGCAATTAATAATGGTTATCAATATTCAATCAATATTCATTTTATATTTTGAAGAAAACATCCGGAATGTGTTGTCCATTTCTCCGTTCACATTCTGACAGCCTGCATTGATCGACGTCACAAGTCAAGAGGAATGGCAGCGATTTCCTCTTCAGTCCTCCTTTGGAGTTCACCAATGGTTGCAGGACGTGTGCAGAACACTTGGCTTTTAAGATGTCCCCATAGAATAAAAATCATAAACAGTGAGATCTGAGGATCTCGGAGGCCATGGAATGTCACCGCTGCGTGAAATGACGCGCCTTCCAAACAATCGCCGAACAGCTGCCATCGACTGTCGGGTAGTATGCGTAGTGACTCCACCTCGGGGCTTCTTTTTTAAGGCTTTGAAATTACGCATCCATGTTGTAATCACATGAGCAGACGGGACACGATCGTGATGTTCTAACTGGTAACGACTCAGAAATTCCCTTTGCGCAGCAGTCACACTATCACCATTCTTATAAAAGGCTTTCACAGCAAAGGCTCGCTGCGCACCTGTCTAATGCTCCATTATAACTAAATGGTGAGGGGATATAAACAAGGTCGCAAACAACTGCTAACTCCCCAGGGTCGCCAACACCTACTACCAAAATTTTCCATTTCCCTGCATCATATATATTTTTATGTATACTCTCTCTCTATATATATACTCTTTGCATTATTTGACAGTAAACTATGTAACATATTCAGTGGAACCTCGGGTCACGACTGTAATTCGTGCCAAAACTCTGGTCATAACCTCATTTGGTGGTGACCTGAAGTAATTTCCCCCATAGGATTGTATGTAAATACAATTAATCCGTTCCAGACCGTACAAACTGTATGTAAATATATTTTTAAAGATTTTTAAGTACAAAAATAGTTAATTATACCATAGAATGCACAGTGTAATAGTAAACTAATGTAAAAACATTGAATAACACTGAGAAAACCTTGAAAAACAGAGAAAACTAACATTGCAAGAGTTCATGCTGCAGCCTTACGAACCGCTCGCTGTAAACACTTTTTTTACTGAGTTTTAAGCAAAGGGGAAAAAAATGAACATTTGAAAAGTCCATAATTTATACAAAAACTAACCATAAACAACCAAAAAAACTAACCTTGCATGAGTCGAGTTCTGGCATGAAGGAAGTGAGGAGGAAGCTGGGTGGAGAGGAGATTACAGTTTTGAGGTAAAGTCCTTCTGCGCAATGCACGTCTGGCCGAGAACAATGTACAGTACAGGGAGAGACTTAACATGTGCGGAAATCACCAGTGTGTACAGACCAGAAGGGAAACGAAATAGAGCACAAAGAGTTCACAGCGAATGCACAGGAAGAGGCTGCGGCACGTTTGAACCGGAAGGGAAACTGGCTTGTTTGTCACTCAAGTGTGTGGCCGTGAACAGATGCAAAAGTTTGGCGAACTTTTTGGTCGTAACCCGATTTGTACGTGGTCAGAGACGTTCGTGACCTGAGGTTCCAAGCTGTCAGACTCCTTAACACCATGCTGCCCTCTGGGATCTTCCACACGGCCTCAACCACCTCTAAAAACAGAACTTTTAAAAATGCAAGCCACTTTCCTGCAAAGACGAGTGTGCATGTAAAAAAGAACTGGAAGTCTCATACTGACCTTTAAGTATTTTGACACTCTTGATATCCTTCTGCTGTGAAACATTCTGACCTGTCATTGTTTACACGTCTTAAACAACTAATATCTTACACTGATCATTTCTGTATTACTGTATCCACAGTTAGGTCCATAAATATTTGGACAGAGATGACTTTTTTCTAATTTTGGTTCTGTACATTACCACAATGAATTTTAAATGAAACAACTCAGATGCAGTTGAAGTGCAGACTTTCAGCTTTAATTCAACGGGGTGAACAAAAAGATTGTATAAAAATGTGAGGCAACTAAAGCATTTTTTTAACACAATCCCTTCATTTCAGCGGCTCAAAAGTAATTGGCCAATTGACTCAAAGGCTATTTCATGGGCAGGTGTGTTCAAGTCTGTCGTTATGTCAAATCAATTAAGCAGATAAAAGGCCAGGGGCCTCATGTATAAACGGTGCGTATGCACAGAAATGTTGCGTAAGAACATTTCCACGTTCAAATCGCGATGTATAAAACCTACACTTGGCGTAAAGCCACCCACTTTTCCATGGTACCTCATGTCTTGTCGTACGCAAGTTCTCCGCTCGGTTTTGCAGACTGGCGGCATCCAGCGTCAAAGCAGTGCTACTGTTCCTGTGTGGTTACACCTTATTTTCCTGACGCGGCTTTATAAATACACCGAAACTAACCGCATATTGTTTATTAGTGTAATGCATCTGATTGTAATTAACTTGTAACAATATAATGGTAGAGGGAACAGCCATAGTATTCCAAATACCATAACTGCTTTAGCGTTGTTACTCTCACTTCTTCTTCTTCTTCTTCTTTCAGCTCCTCTTGTTAGGAGTTGCCACAGCGGATCATCTTTTTCAATATTTCTCTCACTGCACCACTCAGAGTATTTATATCACTGTATCTGAGAGTGAATCACAGCAGCAGCTGATCGGAAAGAGAATTATCAGTATACAGCATTAAGCACACGCTGTCTCAGCCACTGCAAAATGTTTTTAAGCCTTTCCTGTACGGACCTCGCGGTTCAGAAACAGAAACGATATCATTTATAAGGTGAAATTCAGCAAAATATGTTTATTAAATTATACAGATAAAACTTTAACTTCATTTAAATAATCTATATTCTTCACTGGGAGTGTCGTTAAGGATAGAATAATTAAACATGTACTATGAAGATATTTCAATGTTCTTTAAACGTTTTGAAGAATCGGCGCTAAGCTTACAGATGGCTTAACGTCTATTACAGAGCTAATTGTATGGCGATCGGTTACTTGGGGAAAGAAAAGCACTGACTGCAGTGACGGCTACGCCAATATATATTGAATATAAAACAGAAAGAGAAAATAACAACACAGCTAAAAACGCAGCGACAAATTTCGGCAAAAGATAAATGCTTGTCATGAGCAAGTGGCGCCTATCCAGTGTCTGCAACGGACATAGCCATCCACTGTGCATAAGCTACCTTACTGACGGGCGGGCGAAGGAGCCACCGATTCTTCCTCTGCCCAGTGCCACCACAAGCCTAGAGCCGCCACTGCTGCAATAAATTATTTCATCGAAGTGAAACACATGTTTAATAACGTGCTTTAACTCCTATCATCATGAAAATGATATCACGTATACATCTCAGTATTTTAGTTATTCAGAGAGCTGTAATATCACGAATGTAATGGATTCTGTGTCCAGTTGGAGGAAGAGAGCCGGTTTAAGAAGCAAGTAGTGATTCACACACACAGAGCACATAGAAGATCAAATACAAAACAAAGCATTTAACGTGCTACTTTAATTATGATGTGATTTGAGAAACTGGTTAATTAAACGATTTTAAGATGAAGTTTATGATGTTCTACTTTAATGACAAAATAAACTACGTGATTAAAGTGGAAATGTCGAGATTGAAGTGGACATTTCGTGCTTTTTCCCCACCGTGTGCCTTTTTTCTCTGTACCCTAATAAGCTTTCACATGACACTCAGACAGTGGGCTTACAACTCGGCTTTTCACGCAACTTTGATATGTGACTTCTTTTTATTTCCGGCACTGTGCGATTTTGTGAATGTGAGCTTTCAAGTTTCTCCAACACGCTATGTCACTCGATCAACTTCATTTTGTTGATTATACCACGGTTTATTTGAAGAAATAGTATGTTTTTCATTTGCCTCCACTTGGTATTCGCTGAAATTCTTATATTTTCCCCGAGCTTTTCCCATTGTCTTTTCACAGAAGGCTGCGCTTAAGGGCGATTTATATTGATTTGCATATTCAAATAGGCGTAATTCTGGGAGGATTTGGGGCGTTACATAATGCGCGTGCACGGCGTTAGTTTTCACGCTGATTGGGATTTATGTAGCGGAAGAACGTGGAAGTTGGAGTACGCACAGAGTCCTGCATCTGGATTTTTCTGTGCGTAAGCACATTTCGGCTTTTGTGCTTACGCCATGTTATAGTGCGAGTTCTACGCACGGCGTTATACATGAGGCCCCAGGAGTTGATTTGAGGTGTGGTGCTTGCATGTGGAAGATTTTGCTGTGAACAGACAACATGCAGTCAAAGGAGCTCTCCATGCAGGTGAAAGAAGCCATCATCCGAGAAATTGCTACAATATTACGAGTGGCAAAATCTACAGTTTGGTACATCCTGAGAAAGAAAGCAAGCACTGGTGAACTCAGCAACGCAAAAAGACCTGGGGCCTCATGTATAACACCGTGCGTAGAACTCGCACTATAACATGGTGTAAGCGTATAGCGTGTTGGAGAAACATGAAAGCTCACATCCACAAAATCGCACAGTGCCGGAAATAAAAAAGAAGTCACATATCAAAGTCGCCGTGAAAAGCCGAGTTGTAGCCCACTGTCTGAGTGTCATTTGAAAGCTTATTAGGGTACAGAGAAAAAAGGCACACGGTGGGGAAAAAGCACGAAATGTCCACTTCAATCTCGACATTTCCACTTTAATCACGTAGTTTATTTTGTCATTAAAGTAGAACATTATAAACTTCATCTTAAAATTGTTTAATTAACCAGTTTCTCAAATCACATCGTAATTAAAGTTGCACGTTAAATGCTTTGTTTTGTATTTGATCTTCTATGTGCTCTATGTGTGTGAATCACTACTTGCTTTTTAAACCGGCTCTCTTCCTCCAACTGGACACAGAATCAATTACATTTGTAATATTACAGTTCTCTGAAAAACTAAATTACTGAGATGTATACGTGATATCATTTTCATGATGAAAGGAGTTAAAGAACGTTATTAAACATGTGTTTCACTTCAATTAAATAATTTATTGCAGCAGTACAATCAGGGGCAGCTTTAAGCTTGTGGTGGCACTGGGCAGAGGAAGAATCGGTGGCTCCTTCGCCCACCCGTCAGTAAGGTAGCTTATGCACAGTGGATGGCTATGTCCGTTGCAGACACTGGATAGCCGCCTCGTGCTCATGACACAAGCATTTAACTTTTGCCGAAATTTGTCGCTGTGTTTTTAGCTGTGTTGTTATTTTCTCTTTCTGTTTTATATTCAATATATATTGGCGTAGCCATCACTGCAGTCAGTGCTTTTCTTTCCCCAAGTAACCGATCGCCAAACATTCAGCTCTGTAATAGACGTTAAGCCATCTGTAAGCTTAAGGCCGATTCTTCAAAACGTTTAAAGAACATTGAAATATCTTCGTAGTACATGTTTAATTATTCTATCCTTAACGACACTCCCAGTGAAGAATATAGATTATTTAAATGAAGTTAAAGTTTTATCTGTATAATTTAATAAACATATTTTGCTGAATTTCACCTTATAAATGATATCGTTTCTGCTTCTGAACCGCGAGGTCCGTACAGGAAAGGCTTTAAAACATTTTGCAATGGCTGAGACAGCGTGTGCTTAATGCCGTATACCGATAATTCTCTTTCCGAACAGCAGCTGCTGTGATTCACACTCAGATACAGTGATATAAATACTCTGAGTGGTGCAGTGAGAGAAATATTGAAAAAGATGATTCGCTGTGGCAACTCCTAACAAGAGGAGCTGAAAGAAGAAGAAGAAGAAGAAGAAGTGAGAGTAACAACGCTAAAGCAGTTATAGCATTTGGAATACTATGGCTGTTCCCTCTACCATTATATTGTTACAAGTTAATTACAATCGGATGCGTTACAATAATAAACAATATGCGGTTAGTTTCTGTGTATTTATAAAGCCGCGTCAGGAAAATAAGGTGTAACCACACAGGAACAGTAGCACTGCTTTAACACTGGGTGCCGCCAGTCTGCAAAACCGAGCGGAGAACTTGCGTACGACAAGGTATGTGGTACCATGGAAAAGTGCGTGGATTTACGCCAAGTGTAGGTTTTATACATCGCGATTTGAACGTGGAAAAGTTCTTACGCAACGTTTCTGTGCGTATGCACCGTTTATACATGAGGCCCCTGGAGGTCCACGGAAGACAACAGTGGTGGATGATCGCAGAATCATTTCCATGGTCAAGAGAAACCCCTTCACAACAGCCAACCAAGTGAACAACACTCTCCAGGGGGTCGGCGTATCGATGTCCAAGTCTACCATAAAGAGAAAACTCCATGAAAGTAAATACAGAGGGTGCACTGCAAGGTCAAGCCACTCATAAGCCTCAAGAATAGAAAGGCTAGATTGGACTTTGCTAAAGAACATCTAAAAAAGCCAGCACAGTTCTGGAGAAACATTCTTTGGACAGATGAAACCAAGATCAACCTCTACCAGAATGATGGCAAGAAAAAAGTATGGAACAAATGAGAACAGAAGTAATTGAGATCTATGAGTCTGGTAAAGGTTATAAAGCCATTTCTAAAGCTTTGGGACTCCAGCGAACCACAGTGAGAGCCATTATCCACAAATGGCAAAAACATGGGACATTGGTGAACCTTCCCAGGAGTGGCCGGCCGACCAAAATTACCCCAAGAGCGCAGAGACGACTCATCCGAGAGGTCACAAAAGACCCCAGGACAACGTCTAAAGAACTGCAGGCCTCACTTGCCTCAATTAAGGTCAGTGTTCACGACTCCACCATAAGAAAGAGACTGGGCAAAAACGGCCTGCATGGCAGATTTCCAAGACGCAAACCACTGTTAAGCGAAAAGAACATTAGGCCTCGTCTCAATTTTGCTAAGAAACATCTCAATGATTGCCAAGACTTTTGGGAAAATACCTTGTGGACTGATGAGACAAAAGTTGAACTTTTTGGAAGGCAAATGTCCCGTTACATCTGGCGTAAAAGGAACACAGCATTTCAGAAAAAGAACATCATACCAACAGTAAAATAATGTGGTGGTAGTGTGATGGTCTGGGGTTGTTTTGCTGCTTCAGGACCTGGAAGGCTTGCTGTGATAGATGGAACCATGAATTCTACTGTCTACCAAAAAATCCTGAAGGAGAATGTCCGGCCATCTGTTCGTCAACTCAAGCTGAAGCGATCTTGGGTGCTGCAACAGGACAATGACCCAAAACACACCAGCAAATCCACCTCTGAATGGCTGAAGAAAAACAAAATGAAGACTTTGGAGTGGCCTAGTCAAAGTCCTGACATGAATCCAATTGAGATGCTATGGCATGACCTTAAAAAGGCGGTTCATGCTAGAAAACTCTCAAATAAAGCTGAATTACAACAATTCTGCAAAGATGAGTGGGCCAAAATTCCTCCAGAGTGCTGTAAAAGACTCATTGCAAGTTATCGCAAACGCTTGATTGCAGTTATTGCTGCTAAGGGTGGCCCAACCAGTTATTAGGTTCAGGGGGCAATTACTTTTTCACACAGGGCCATGTAGGTTTGGATTTTTTTCTCCCTAAATAATAAAACCATCATTTAAAAACTGCATTTTGTGTTTACTTGTGTTATATTTGACTAATGGTTAAATGTGTTTGATGATCAGAAACATTTTGTGTGACAAACATGCAAAAGAATAAGAAATCAGGAAGGGGGCAAATAGTTTTTCACACCACTGTAGGTTTGGTATCATTCTTTTCAGAATTTGTAACTAATGAGTGAAACAAGCCAGGGGGAACCCCCCGAGTATATATATAAAATGTAATGTTTGTCTGGCTGTCTCTATGTCTGTCCGCTTTTCACAACAGAACTACTTAATTAGTTTTTTTCTATAATTTGCTTGAACATTTGAACATTCTGGTTGATTATTAGTTCACTTACGGTACCAATATATTTGCCTGAACCTGAGAGACATGCAGTGGGCCAAGTGTTTTTGAGAAACTCAAGTATAATTGTTGAAAGCTGTTTACATCAGCTAAAAACAAATTAAAATTGGACTTTGAAAGAGGCTTTGGATGCTGTAACTCCACCTAAAACAAAAGGTATTAAAGTATATAGAAAACTTGAGTACTCAAACTCTATAAATTAGAGTGTCGATAACTGGAGCGTAGATGGAGAGCAACAAACCGCATGGACAGAGAATGTAAAAAGGTGCAAAAAAGCTGTTTTATAGCCCACTTGGATTACTTAAAATAATAGATACCAACAATAACAACCCCCGTGTTCTGTTTAGAATAACCCAGCCACAGGGGAGGCACAAACCAGTGTGTTTCTTTGTGCTGGTCCCAAGCCCGGATAAATGGGGAGGGTTACGTCAGGAAGGGCATCCGGTGTAAAATTTTGCCAAATCAATATGCGGACAATAATACAAATATCCTTATCGGATTGGTCGAGCCCCAGGTTAACAACGACCGCCACCAGTACTCTTAGCCAACAGGGTGCTGGCGGAAATTGAGCTACTGTTGGCCGAAGAAGAAGAAGGAGAAGAAGAGGGGGGAGACGTGTCCGGAGGCAGGAGGAGAGGAGAAAAGTAAAGAGAGTGGAACTGAGGGTAGGAACTTTGAATGTTGACAGTATGACTGGTAAGGAGAGAGAGTTAGCAGATATGATGGAGAGATGGAAGGTTGATATATTGTGCATGCAAGAGACTAAATGGAAGAGGAGTAAGGCCAGGTGGATCGGAGGTGGATTCAAATTGTTCTATCATGTTGTTGTTGGGAGGAGAAATGGGGCAGGAGTTATTCTGAAGGAACAGTATGTCAAGAGTGTTCTGGAGGTGAAAAGAGTGTCAGACAGAGTAATGATTATGAAGCTGGAAATTGGAGGTGTGATGATGAATGTTGTTAGTGCATATGCACCACAAGTTGGGTGTGCAATGGGTGAGAAAGAAGATTTTTGGAGTGAGTTGGATGAAGTGATGAACAGTGTACCCAAGGGACAGAAAGTGGTGATTGGAGTGGATTTCAATGGGCATGTTGGTGAAGGGAGCAATGGAGACGAGGAGGTGATGCGTAGGTACGAGGTCAAGGAGAGGAATGAACAAAGTCAGATGATAGTGGATTTTGCAAAAGGATGGACATGGCTGTGGTGAATACGTATTTTAAGAAGAGGGAGGAACATAGGGTTACTTACAAGAGTGGAGGAAAATGCACACAGGTAGATTACATCCTATGCAGAAGAGTCAATCTGAAGGAGATTGAAGACTGCAAAGTGGTGGCAGGGGAAAGTGTAGTTAAGCAGCATAGGATGGTGGTCTGTAGGATGACGTTGGAGATCAAGAAGAGGAAAAGAGTGAGGGCAGAGCCAAGGATCAAATGGTGGAAGTTGAAAAAGGAAGACTGCAAGGTTGAGTTTAGGGAGGAGGTGAGACAGGCACTGGGTGGCAGTGAAGAGTTACCAGACAGCTGGGAAACTACAGCAGATGTAGTAAGGGTGACAGCAAGAAGGGTGCTTGGCGTGACATCTGGAAAGAGGAAGGAGGAAAAGGAAACCTGGTGGTGGAATGAGGAAATACAGGAGAGTATACAGAGGAAGAGGATGGCAAAGAAGAAGTGGGATAGTCAGAGAGATGCAGAAAGTAGACAAGAGTACAAGGAGATAAGGCAAGGTGAAGAGAGAGGTGGCAAAGGCTAAAGAAAAGGCGTATGATGAGTTGTATGAGAGGTTGGACACTAAGGAGGGAGAAAAGGACCTGTACCAATTGGCTAGACAGAGGGACCAAGCTGGGAAAGATGTGCAGCAGGTTAGGGTGATAAAGGATAAAGATGGAAACATACTCACAAGCGAGGAGATGGAAAGAGTACTTTGAGAGGCTGATGAATGAAGAGAACGAGAGAGAGAAGAGGTTAGATGATGTGGAGATAGTGAATCAGGAAGTGCAACAGATTAGCAAGGAGGAAGTAAGGACAGCTATGAAGAGGATGAAAATGGAAAGGCCATTGGTCCAGATGACATACCTGTGGAAGCATGGAGGTGTTTAGGAGAGATGGCAGTGGAGTTTTTAACCAGATTGTTTAATGGAATCTTGGAAAGTGAGAGGATGCCTGAGGAGTGGAGAAGAAGTGTACTGGTGCCGATATTTAAGAATAAGGGGGATGTGCAGGACTGTAGTAACTACAGGGGGATAAAATTGATGAGCCACAGCATGAAGTTATGGGAAAGAGTAGTGGAAGCTAGGTTAAGAAGTGAGGTGATGATTAGTGAGCAGCAGTATGGTTTCATGCCAAGAAAGAGCACCACAGATGCAATGTTTGCTCTGAGGATGTTGATGGAGAAGTTTAGAGAAGGCCAGAAGGAGTTGCATTGCATCTTTGTGGACCTGGAGAAAGCATATGACAGGGTGCCTCGAGAGGAGCTGTGGTATTGTATGAGGAAGTCGGGAGTGGCAGAGAAGTACGTAAAAGTTGTACAGGATATGTACGAGGGAAGTGTGACAGGTGAGGTCTGCAGTAGGAGTGATGGATGCATTCAACGTGGAGGTGGGATTACATCAGGGATCAGCTCTGAGCCCTTTCTTATTTGCAATGGTGATGGACAGGTTGACAGACGAGATTAGACAGGAGTCCTGTGGACTATGATGTTTGCTGATGACATTGTGATCTGTAGTGAGAGTAGGGAGCAGGTTGAGGAGACCCAGGAGAGGTGGAGATATGCTCTAGAGAGGAGACGAATGAAGGTCAGTAGGAACAAGACAGAATACATGCGTGTAAATGAAAGGGAGGTCAGTGGAATGGTGAGGATGCAAGGAGTAGAGTTGGCGAAGTTGGATGAGTTTAAATACTTGGGATCAACAGTACAGAGTAATGGAGATTGTGGAAGAGAGGTGAAAATGAGAGTGCAGGCAGGGTGGAATGGGTGGAGAAGAGTGTCAGAAGTGATTTGTGACAGCAAGAGTGAAAGGGAAGGTCTACAGGATGGTAGTGAGACCAGCTATGTTATATGGGCTGGAGACGGTGGCACTGACCAGAAAGCAGGAGACAGAGATGGAGGTGGCAGAGCTAAAGATGCTAAGATTTGTATTGGGTGTGACAAGGATGGATAGGATTAGAAATGAGAACATTAGTGGGTCAGCTCAAGTTGAATGGTTGGGAGACAAAGTCAGAGAGGTGAGATTGCGTTGGTTTGGACATGTGCAGAGGAGAGATGCTGGATATATTGGGAGAAGGATGCTAAAGACAGAGCTGCCAGGGAAAAGGAAAAGAGGAAGGCCTAAGCAAAGGTTTATGGATGTGGTGAGAGAGGACATGCAAGTGATGGGTGTAATAGCACAAGATGCAGAGGACTGAAAGATATGGAAGAAGATGATCCGCTGTGGCAACCCCTAATGGGAAGGAGTGTTCTGTTTAGAACAGTGGCTAATCTAACAAATGGGACTTCTGAACTACAATGCTAAATAATGATCGACATTGTCAGTGTGGACATTATAATCTTCTTTAGAATGAAAATGAACAATATAGGAACCCAGATGGGCGGCACGGTGGCACAGTGGTAGCGCTGCTGCCTCGCAGTAAGGAGACCTGGGTTCGCTTCCCGGGTCCTCCCTGCGTGGAGTTTGCATGTTATCCCTGTGTTTGCATTGGTTTCCTTTGGGTGCTCCTTTGTGTGTGCCCTGTGGTGGGTTGGTGCGCTGCCCGGTATTTGCACCCTGTGCTGGCTGGGATTGGCTCCAGCGGACCCCCATGACCCTGTATTAGGATATAGTGGGTTGGATAATGACTGACTGACTGAACCCAGATTTTAGTGTTAACTTGCAAACTTAATACTAGATTTGCAAATCCTGTCTCAGCTAATACACGCCACTTTAGTAATTTTGGTAACAGAAGATCATTACTTAAAGAGCCATTTCAAACTTACCTGTTCTCTCTAAAATGCTTGAAATAGTAGTTGCCAATCAGCTTCAGTCTCAGCTTACACATCACAGTTTATTATTAAGAAATTCCAGTCTGGCTTCCGTACCTGTCAAATTACAGAAACGGCACTAACCCATGTTGTAAATGAAATTCTAATATTCTCTGATGAAGGGAGCTTCACAGTAACTACTGTATGTTGTTTGATTTAAGTGCAGTGTTTGACGCCTTTGACCATTCTATTTTATAACCGAGGCTGGAACATGACATTGGTCTTCCAGGCAATGTCCTAGCCTGGTTTAGTTCTTATTTATCAAACTGATGCCAGTACGTACAGAAATGTGTTAACAGTTCTTAGTCATTATACTCAGAAGTCAAATATGGTGTCCCGCAGGGCTCAGTACTCAGATATTTACTGCTTTCACTTTACATGCTTTCATTGAGATGTATCATTTGAAAACATAATGTTAATTTTGACTTGTATGTAGATGACAGCACAGAATTGTATCCTTGTTGTTGCCTTCTTTTGAATCGCATGCTTGTATGAGGGGGTCCTGGATGTGGAGAAAGAGTAAAAAGCCAAACAGATGGAAGACGTCACCACCTGTTCCTGAGAATTCCTTCCGCTTCTTCACTGACGAACACCGACAGACTCCACTCCTTGGGCTCCCACTCCCAGAATGGGTTTGGACTCTGGCTTCATTCGTACTATCTGCAGTGTAAGCCGACATTAAAGAAAGTTAAGTTATATCTCTTATGTGCTTTCTTACTGATGTATCACTAGGGAGGGGTATCATCTTTCATGTTATATCTATATAGATTCAGCTTAAGTAACACACCACAATCACAAAAGAACTCATTCCCAGGGAGTGAGTGTCCCCGGCAGGACACAACTGGCGACGAGGATGGGATTGTGGCTAATTTACTGACAGCATCATATTTATAATGTATCGTCTTTTATGTTATATCTATATGGATTCGGGTTAAGTAACACGCCTCAATCACAAAAGAACTCATTCAGCACAGGCTGAAGACTCATGTTAGTCTAGCATACCCTGACTAGAGCTGCTGATTAGCTATGTATACTGCATGTAACTGTTTGTTAGTCATTTGTACAGAAGTTTAAGTAATACAATAATTTAAACTGTTGATAACCCATCTCCATTCTGATTCTCTTTTTAGTATCTTGATATGGCACTGGGTGCCATGGATCTACTGCAAGGTTGCTTTTCTCCTCATGGAAAGTCATTTCAGATACAGGAGTATTGGAATCATCAGATGCAAAGATTCTCTCATTGGATTGGACGGTCAGCACAGACCCCAGTATAGAAAACCCAGGAGGGGTTAGGTGTCTAGATGGACAAGATCTCCAAAACGGTGACTTTTGACAGGGGTGCTACTGACTTGAGTTTTTGTTTTACTCTCCACTGTGATAAACTAGGCATAGTTCAATAATTAATTATGTACAGATATTGTTTGTTTCCTTTAGTATCAATCAGCTTCTACTTTGTTTTCTTCATGTTTTAACAAATCTGAGTATTTGTGTTCAGTAATTTGAAAAATCTGTACTTGCATTTCACCTGAGAACTTCTCACAGTGCTCTGTACCCAAGCTAGACAAAAATAAGCTGAACTGAACTGAATATTTTCTATACATTGACACACCAAAATACACCACTGTACACTCCACTAACCACATGACAAGCCACTTATTCCAGAATCCCAGCTCAATGGGATGTTCTGGCAGCACACGTTATTAGCAATATCAATGTTACTGAGTGGAGACATTCCTAATACACTAGAAGTTTCAGTTATTAAAACGTTACTTCAAAAGTCAGAAACCCACATGTGCTTAATACTTACACAGCCACTTCAAACTTAACTGTTCTCTCTAAAATGCTTGAAAAAGTTCCTGATTCCTGTAGATGAGCGTCGTGGAGCATCCAGTTTATTTTCTGTCTCTGATGCATCTTTAGGATTGTTGGGATCCACAAGACTTTACCAGCAGAACAACCACAATACATGGCTAATGACGCAACACAATGTCAGCTATTTACAGGATGTTTTTTTTTCACTGGAGATCTTCATTTAAATAGTAAACGACAGGCTGATGCATGCAGAATTAATGTGTGCACTGTAAATGCTTCCAGACACGACTAAATGTCTTTCTTTTTTGTGTCAGTGACAGGAATTTCACTGCAAGCGAAACACCATTTGTTTTGCAAATTTGTTTGCTGAGTTTCTTGCAGATCGTTCTCATCATCACTAAACTCAGTAATGTTACACAAACAACATGGGACCAGTGATGTTTCTTTTCTTTTTTTTTGATCTTTTATTGAATTTATTAAAAACATATAACATTTCATACACTCAACTCAAATCTTAAGAAAACTAAATTCAAATCAGCCCCAAACCAGGAGAAAGAGATGAAGGCCAATGGCCAGAGTAAAACTATTGAGAGCAGTAAAGAGAGAAAGGAGTCTTTTGTCCCAATATAAATGCTTATTCTAAAATGTTATTGATTAGATCCTGTCAGGTTGTAAAAAGTTTTGAGCAGATCCTCTAAGTGAGAATTAGAGTTTTTCCAATTTCAAATAGTATGTAACAAAATTTGTTACCCACTGACTTACAATAGGTGGGCTAGGATTCTACCAGTTAAGCAAGATCAGTCTAGATAGATAGATAGATAGATAGATAGATAGATAGATAGATAGATAGATAGATAGATAGATAGATAGATAGATAGATAGATATGAAAGGCACTATATCATAGATAGATAGATAGATAGATAGATAGATAGATAGATAGATAGATAGATAGATAGAGGCAGATATCATAGATAGATAGATAGATAGATAGATAGATATGAAAGGCACTATATCATAGATAGATAGATAGATAGATAGATAGATAGATAGATAGATAGATAGATAGATAGATAGACAGATAGATAGATAGATAGATAGATAGATAGATAGATAGATAGATAGATAGATAGATAGATATGAAAGGCACTATATCATAGATAGATAGATAGATAGATAGATAGATAGATAGATAGATAGATAGCACTATATTATAGATAGATAGATAGATAGATAGATAGATAGATAGATAGATAGATATGAAAGGCACTATATTATAGATAGATAGATAGATAGATAGATAGATAGATAGATAGATAGATAGATAGATAGATAGATAGATATGAAAGGCACTATATAGATAGATAGATAGATAGATAGATAGATAGATATAGAGAAGATAGATAGATATAGATAGATAGATAGATAGATAGATAGATAGATAGATAGATAGATAGATAGATAGATAGATAGATAGATAGATAGATAGATAGATAGATAGATAGATAGATAGATACTTTATTAATCCCAAGGGGAAATTCACATACTCCAGCAGCAGCATACTGATGAAGAACAATATTAAATTAAATAGTGATAACAATGAAGGTATAGCAGACAGACAATACTTTGTATAATATTAACGTTTACCCCCCCGGGTGGAATTGAAGAGTCACGTAGTGTGGGGTCTCCTCAGTCTGTCAGTGGAGCAGGATGGTGACAGCAGTCTGTCGCTGAAGCTGCTCCTCTGTCTGGAGATGATCCTGTTCAGTGGATGCAGTAGCTTTTCCATGATTGACAGGAGCCTGCTCAGCGCCCGTCGCTCTGCCACGGATGTCAAACTGTCCAGTTCCATGTCTACAATAGAGCCTGCCTTCCTCACCAGTTTGTGCTAATGGTAATCTACGTGCTAATGGTGAAGTAGAGACAATTACAGTTTGTTTGTCCTTCTCCACTTTAAACCTATCTGGGAGCCCAACATGGATGTTAATGGGTTATGAGGGATTGTGACACCAAGGCCATCTGATAGGATTCTATGATGTTTCTGAAGGAGGAAGGTGACTTGAATGAAAGACTCCGTAAATGAGAGAAGCCCTCCTGATGCAGCACACAGAAATGTCCCCACTCAAGGCGTGCAACCTCTGAGAAACCAATTAGCCAGCCTGAATAAAATACCTGCTTCCCCATACGATAACATTACTGCTCAAGGGTTGATCTTTGATGGCTCATGAGACCTTACAGAGATTCTCATTTATGTGTCATTTAAGAAACAACATCACCACAGATGTTCCTCCTAAAATTCCTTAAGAGAAATAGCGTTAGACAAAAAGGAGATTTGCAATACAACTGAGGTAAAAGGAATCAAAATGAAGGATTTGGGTTGAAAAACATGGGATATTTTGTGAGATCTCTTTCTAGTCTTGTTTGAATCTCTCTCAAGAGCTCATATTTTTAATGTATTATTGGATTGATGCCTTTATCTAAGATGACTGTCAAGATGCAACTCCCTTCACAACAATGTAGGTGTATATTTGCCCATATCAGCTTCTGGCTGGGTGGTTTAAAGTTCCTTCCAGAGGTGTCCTGATGAGTATAATTAACTGTGCCCTGTCCATTCTTGGCAATATAAATAAAATTTGGTGAAATGGCACGTACCTGCATCCTTTGTGGTGCACATTAAGGAGTGTAGGACAATGTCAGCGGTCATCGGGTGAGGATTTTAAATAGTGTTGGTGGCATCTCTCCTTGATGGGGTCTCAGGGAGTTATATTGGCAAATCGCTCATCCGTTTCTTCTGTAGTCATTTGCTTGCTGCCGGAGGTTTCGAGGCAGCAAGATAGGGAACTGTAATAAAGCCTTAAAGACTGCATCTGGAATACTGTGTGTAGTTTGGGTCTCCAGGCTACACAAAGGACATAGCAGCACTAGAGAAAGTCCAGAGAAGAGCAGCTAGGCTGATTCAGGGCTACAGGCGATGAGTTATGAAGAAAGATGAAAAGAGCTGAGATGACAAGATGAAGAAGTGACTTGAGTGAGGTGTTCAAAATTACAAAGGGAATTAGTCCAGTGGATCGAGATGCTGACTTTAAAATAAGTTCATCAAGAACATGGGGACAATTTCGCACAAACATTAGGATGTTTTTCTTTACACAAAGAACGATAGACACTTGAAATAAGCTACCAAGTAGTGTGGTAGACAGTAAGACGAGGGACTTTCAAAACTCGGCTTGATGTTTTTTTTGGAAGAAATAAGTGGATGGGACTGGCAAGCTTTGTTCGGCCTGTTCTTATCTAGAGTGTTCTAATGTTCTAATTTAAAGAATATTTTTTTTGCTGCTTTTGTTGGTGGCGCAGTTGAGGAAACCTTGTGCAGGTGTCAGGAAGAGTGAAAACTAGCGCCATCTGGTGAACAGGTGAGTGTGTGCGTGCAGATAACTCTGGGTTAAAGGGGCACGAGATGTGTGACGGAAAATTGGGTGTCCGGATATGGAGGAATATTTCGGACAAAATAAATTAAATAAATAAATGCGTAAATAAATAAAAGTACTGTGAAATGTGAGCATAAATAAATAAATGTGTCATGAAACGAGAGCCTTAATAAATAAATATGTCATGAAATGAGAGCATAAATAAATAAATGTGTCACGAAATATGTTTTTCGTTGCTTATTTATTTATTTCATTTTGTCCGTAACATTCCTGCAAACTGTCATGAAATACGGCTTGAAATAAAACTGTCACTTTCACTCGTCAAAGTTGAGAGGGTGGGCTCTAACACGCCCTCTAGTTACTGATTGGTGAATCGATAGCACAAGAGTTAATTAGAAAAATGCTTACTACTGCCGATGAAATGCATTCTGCCGAAGATATTACGTATTTCAGAGAGAGAATTGAAGATTTATCGGAAGAAATTACAATGTTGGCGGCCCTTTTAGACTCCAATATAGATTAAACTGTTTTTGAAATTATCGAAGAACAGGTGGAACGGACTCTACTACACTCCAGTTCAGGTGATGCAGTACCCTGCTCTGGACGTCCATCCTTCATTCCAGCTGAGTCAATAGAACACCTTGAAGAAACATTGTAATTTCTTCCGATAAATCTTCAATTCTCTGAAATAACGTAATATCTTCGCAGAATGCATTTCATCGGCAGTAGTAAGCATTTTTCTAATTAATTCTTGTGCTATCGATTCACCAATCAGTAACTAGAGGGCGTGTTAGAGCCCACCCTCTCAACTTTGACAAGTGAAAGTGACAGTTTTATTTCAAGCCGTATTTCATGACGGTTTGCAGGAATGTTACGGACAAAATGAAATAAATAAATAAGCAACGAAAAACATATTTCGTGACACATTTATTTATTTATGCTCTCATTTCATGACATATTTATTTATTAAGGCTCTCATTTCATGACACATTTATTTATTTATGCTCACATTTCACAGTACTTTTATTTATTTACGCATTTATTTATTTATTTCATTTTGTCCGAAATATTCCTCCATATCCGGATCCCCTGTCAGCTGATTGCCAAGTGAACTTATAAAAAAGCCTGTCTGGAAAGTAGCATGGAGAGAAAATGGATAAGCTGGGTGAAGGGCAGGACGTCCAGGGTTGCTCACGGCCAGGAGTTTGTTAATAATAGAAATGTGTAGGGAGTCAAGCACCCTGATAGAACAACAATTGGATGGGTGCAATTTTCACAATCATTTTTTTTTTTTTGTGTTTTGTTGCTTGAGATATTTTTTGTGCATTTAAAGTACATTCTATAGGCCAGGGGTCCCTAATCAATGGAGGGCTGCAGTGGCTGCAGGTTTTTGCTCCAACCCAGAAGCCCTTATTGCTCAAGTGACACTTCTGCTTCACTTCAGTGGTCTCGCTCGTTAAGATTTTGAACCCTTATTGCTTATTTTAGTCTTAAACAGCTGTAGTCTTTGTTTTTAATTGCTCCTAATTAGCAGTAACATGCAAATGACAAAAGAGACCAGCATTTCTCCATTGAGCTTGTTACCATTTACACCTGTGTGTATTTATCATACACTATTGGGTTTAATTAAACACTTGGAAGGAAAATGGAGAGAAAAAAGTGAAGGACTGAGAATTACTTCTCCAATTTAGCCTTCAAATCTTATGGATGAATATGAGAATCACCTGACATAGCAGAGTTAATCCACTAACAAGTAACGAAATTAAATTATTGGCAAGAATTGCTTTCTAACTAAGTAACCGGCTTAGAACAAAAACCTGCAGCCACTGCGGCCCTCCAGGACTGTAATCGAGGACCCCTGCTAGTATAGGCTATTGGATTTTTTTTTTTTCCTTTGCCTTTTTACTACGCACACTTTTTTGCGGACTGTTTTGGTCATTTATTGCACAATACATTGCACCTTTTGTCAAACTGCACCTCTGTGTCTGCATCACTTACTGCCCCACTGACCTCAGTCCCTTTATCAAAGACTTGGGGTCTGCCAGTTTTATCTGGTAAGGACCTGAGGGCCTTCCAATATTTGGTTTAATTTTTTCTGTTTTTCCAGTTGGAGCACAGGGACAGGAGAAGAGACTTGTTCACAGTCACGTGGTGTCAGCAGTGGGATCTGAACCCTCAACCTCAGGGTTTGAAGTCCAAACTCTTAACCACTGTCTGCTTTTTCTTCCAGAGTGAGTATAATCTAATCAGAGCACCACACTCTAAATTAGAGTAACTAACAATATTACTCAGAAGTAAGGACTGCAGTTTTGTAATCATAGTAAAGTGTTTTATTTTATTTTTATGTTATATGAGCTGGAGACGGTGGCACTGAGCAGAAAGCAGGAGACAGAGCTGGAGGTGGCAGAGTTAAAGATGTTAAGATTTGCATTGGGTGTGACAAGGATGGACAGGATTAGACATGAGGACATTAGAGGGTCAGCTCAGGTGGGACAATTGGGAGACAAAGTCAGAGAGGCGAGATTGTGTTGGTTTGGACATGTGCTGAGGAGATATGCTGGGTATTTTGGGAGAAGGGTGCTAAGGATAGAGCTGCCAGGGAAGAGGAAAAGAGGAAGGCCTAAGAGAAGATTTATGGATGTGGTAAGAGAGGACATGCAGGTGATGGGTGTAACAGAACAAGATGCAGAGGACAGGAAGATATGGAAGAAGATGATCCACTGATAACGGGAGCAGCCAAAAGAAGAAGAAGAAGAAGAGGTAAAGTGTTTTATTACCACAAACAACTGTCCATACATTTCACCAGATATTACTGAGCACATATTGAAAATTCATTCAAATTGCAAAAAAATGTGAGGCATCTGCCCGGGACACTGCCATGCTGGAAAGACCCTTTGGGGGGTTGTGAGCATATCCAGAGCAGTAACTCACCTGGAGCAATAATTGCAGGGCCGTCTTAATTCATGGGCATGCTGGGCAGTTGCCCCACAAGCGAGTGCCCTCTTCTATGCGGTGGAGTGCTGGGGTGGCAGCATAAAGATGAAAGATGCCTCGCGCCTGGACAAACTTGTTAAGAATATCATAACATCATCTGTGGCAGAGCAACGGGCGCTAAGCAAACTCATATCAATCATGAAGAATCCATTGCATCCACTTAACAGTGTCATCTCCAGGCAGAGGAGTAGCTTCACTGACAGACTTTTGTCACCGTCCTGCTCCACTGACAGACTGAGCAGATCGTTCCTCCCTCACACTATGCGACTCTTCAGTTCAAACCAGGGGAGTAAATGCTAACATTACTCAATCAATCAATCAATCAACATTTATTTATATAGCACATATTCATACAAAAAAATGTAGCTCAAAGTGCTTTACAAAATGAATAGAGAAATAGAAGACACAATAAAAAATAAACATAAGTCAACATTAATTAACAGAGAATAAGTAAGGTCCGATGGCCAGGGTGGACAGAAAAAACAAAAAAAAACTCCAAGAGCTGGAGAAAAAAATAAAATCTGTAGGGGTTCCAGACCACGAGACCACCCAGTCCCCTCTGGGCAATCTACCTAACATAAATCAAACAGTCCTCTTTGTATTTATGGTTTTCATGGAAGGACCTGATGATGATGGTCACGTAGACTTCTGGCTTTCAGTCCATCAATGTTGGAGCATCGTGATGCTTTGAGTAGGGTGGTGGCGCAGGCCGCCACCACAAAGAAACCGAAAAGAAACAGAAGAGAGAGTTGGAGTCAGTATGGATTTTAGAGCCACTGTGAATAATTATTATGAAGAATTGAACATACAGAGTATCAGGATTAAGTTAAAGTGAAGTTATAAAAAGGCCATGTTAAAGTAATGTGTTTTCAGCAGTGTTTAAAGTGCTCTCTGTATTTGCCTGGCGAATTCCTATTGGCAGGCTATTCCAGATTTTAGGTGCATAACAGCAGAAGGTCGCCTCACCACTTCTTTAAAGTTTAGCTTTTGGAATTCTAAGGAGACACTCATTTGAAGATCTGAGGTAACGATTTGGAATATAAGGTGTCAGACATTCCGATATATAAGATGGAGCGATTATTTAAGGCTTTATAAACCATAAGCAGAATTTTAAAGTCAATCCTGAATGACACAGGCAACCAGTGTAGTGACATCAAAACTGAAGAAATGTGTTCGGATTTTCTTTTCCCAGTTAGGATTCTAGCAGCTGCATTCTGCACTCGTTGCAAGTGATTTCTGTCTTTTTTGGGTAGTCCTGAGAGGAGTGCGTTACAGTAATCTAGTCGACTGAAAACAAACCATTGAATTAATTTCTCAGTATCTTTCAATGATATAAGAGGTCTAACTTTTGTTATGTTTCTTAAGTGAAAAAATGCTGTCCTAGTGGTCTGATGAATATGCGATTTAAAATTCAGATTACAGTCAACAATCACCTCTAAGCTTTTTACCTCCGTCTTGACTTTTAATCCTAATGTATCCAGTTTATTTCTAATAGCCTCATTGTATCCATTATTGCTGATCACTAAAATTTCAGTTTCTCTTTATTTAACTTGAGAAAATTACTATTCATCCATTCTGAGATACTAGTCAGACATTGTGTTAGTGAATCAATAGAATCAGGGTCATCAGGTGCTATTGATAAGTACAGCTGTGTGTCATCAGCATAGCTGTGGTAGCTCACGTTGTAACCTGAGATAATCTGACCTAACGGAAGCATGTAGATTGAGAAGAGCAGCAGACCCAGGATAGAGCCTTGTGGAACACCATGTTGGATATCATGTGTCTTTGAGATGTGGTTACCACAACTCACAAAGAATTTTCTACCTGCCAGGTAGGATTCAAACCAATTTAAGACACTGCCAGAGAGGCTCACCCATTGACTAAGGCGATTTCTAAGAATATTGTGATCAATGGTGTCAAATGCGGCACTCAGATCTAAGAGGATGAGAACAGATAAATGGCCTCTGTCTGCATTCACCGCAAGTCATTTACTACTTTAACGAGTGCAGTTTCTGTGCTGTGATTTGTTCTAAAACCTGACTGAAATTTATCAAGACTCAGTTATTGTCTGCTTTTTTTATTTTTCTTTTTTTCATTTTTATTACTATTTAATTCAATATTGTTTCTTTGTATCAGTATACTGCTGCTGGATTATGTGAATTTCCCCTTGGGATTAATAAAGTATCTATCTATCTATCTATCTATCTATCTATCTATCTATCTATCTATCTATCTATCTATCAAGCAAAGGGGCCGCATGCTAATCTATGTATGTTGTGACTTGCTAAGTGATTGTGCAGGTAGGAGCCCAGTGCACTGCTTTGCCCGCGGGTCTATAATGTTGTTAAGACAGCCCTGGCTAGGTGGCAGCTCCCATGAGTTGCAGTGGTGCCTTGGACTTCTGAAGGGCTCCATGGGAAAGCCCTGTTGGGATCTGTGGGCGTTACCATGGGGTACTGCAGCCACTTCTGAGCCCTGGAGTGCAGCTCTTACACCACACCTGGAAATGCATCAACAAGTACCTGGAGCACTTCTGTGTGCCTTATATAAGGAGCCAGCAGACACTACTCTGTGAGCCAGAGTCGGGAAGTGGTGGATGAAACTTACCTGGAGGAGTGGAGAAGAGAAAAAGAGAATAAAAGGAAAAGAATTGTGTTGTGTGTGAGGGCCATGTTATACTTGTGGGGACGGGGAAGACGTTTCCCACGAGAGAATAAAGAAAAGATAAAAGCGTGTGCTTGTACTTGCTCCTCCTGCGTCTGTTGGTGCCCGCCTTGGTGGTCCACAAATGTCAAGACACGACCTGGAAGAACTGAGCCCCTGATGTGACTTTGCTGAGATCTCTGCTCAAAACTGAAAAGAGGACACTGTATTTTTTTTCTTCAGGAGAAAAATGTGACAAGCAGGAGACAAAAGAACCTGCCTCCATTTCATGTTGTTCTGAACCAAAGAGATATCAAGGAGATCTCTTGTTTAATTTTTCATTCCTAGGAGTCAACTCTCCTATCTTTTATCTGACAGACTTTCTGATCTCTGCTACTGTACGTCTACCTTAGTAGAATCTCAGGTTATGTTTCTTATTTCCAACGCTGATTTCAAAGGCCCATGGTCAGTCAGTCAATCAATTATTGTCCAACCCCGCTACAGGGTCACAGGGGTCTGCTGGAGCCAATCTCAGCCAATACAGAGTGCAAGGCAGGAAACAAACCCTGGGCAGGGCACCAGCCCACCACAGGGCATATATATATATATATCCATTCATCCATCCATCCATTATCCAACCCGCTATATTCTAACTACAGGGTCACAGTGGTCTGCTGGAGCCAATCCCAGCCAACACAGGGTGCAAGGCAGGAACAAACCCTGGGCAGGGTGCCAGCCCACCGCAGGGCGCACACACACACACACACTAGGGACAATTTAGGACCACCAATGCACCTAATCTGCATGTGTTTGGACTGTGGGAGGAAACCCACGCAGACTCAGGGAAAACACGCAAACTCCACGCAGGGAGGACCAGTGAAACGAACCCGGGTCTCCTAACTGCAAGGCAACAGCGCTACCACAGCGCCACTGTGCCGCCCCCAAAGGCCCATGGTGCTCGCTGAAATTCTTCAAATGACTGAGGACCCGAGGTTTATCCAGTGCCCCTTGTTCATATAAACTGATAGAGGCATGCGTTCCCTAAATAAAGTAAAAAAAAAAAGTGTCTATTGTCAAGAATTCCTTTGGTGTAAACCTTCACACAAAATAAGCACAGAATATGGGAAGGCTTTATGAAGTTTTTAGACCAATGCTAACCAAACTTTAATATACTGCAACTGGTCCACTATCAGTGCCAAAGCTTGGCATCTGTGACTGGAACTTCATGCTCACTGAGGCTGAAGCTGAGTATCTCGGGTCCTTTTCTCGTTGCCCCCCAGGTGGTTCCACTGTTACGTCAAATCGGGCCCTCAACGTCCCAACAGCACTCACTGGCATGGATCTCAAGATTCTAAATTCTCCAAAAATTTTGTGACAAAATAGTTGTGCAATTCGGGTGCGTGCTAACCTGTGTTATTTTTAAACCCCCTCAACCTCGTTTTAAAGCAGGCATTAACAATAATATTTGGTATGCAAGCTTCCCCTAAATTTTGTTCCTTTCAAGTGTAATTTAGCTGATATCCTGGCCTGGATCTGGTTACACTCGTCAAGCCGAGGGCTTGTATTGCAGGCTGCACAGAGCTCCTTGGGGATACCAGGCCGAATTTCCTTCTTGACAAGAAACAGGCCCTCTGTTAACCCTTTAGATGCTGAAACCTTGACGGAAGACTCGGGCACTGCTGTGGCCAATTTCAGTCCACGTGACCAACCTTCTGCTTCCATTAACTTCTCATCATCTGGAAAGAGTAAAAACTTGAGGTTTTTACCTGCTGACATCCTTACCCCCAGTGTGGCGGTGTGAACCTGATAGAGCACTCAACATTCTGATGCTAGAATCGCATGCTGTGCTTTGGTCTATTACTAGATCTGGAATTTGTCTGTTCATCTAACTGTCTGATACTTACTGTTACAGGGCCTTTCAATGATTAGTCCGTCCATTATGATACTCCTGCTTATCTACTGAAGGGTCATGGGGCAGTTGGGGCAGCCACTGGGCACAGGGCAGGAACAACACCTGGACATGGAGCCAGGCCATCGCAGGATAAAACATACACACACCCTCACATACACACACACACACGCACACACATACACCACAGTCAATTAAGTCATGCCAATCCATCTAACATGCATGTCTGTGGATGGTGGGAGGAAACCAAAGCACCAACAAGAAACCCATGCAGGCTCCATGCAGGAAACACCTGGGATGGAAACCTCAGTCTTCTTACTATGAGCCAGCAGTGTTACCACTGCATCACTGTGCCTCAGGGCCTTTAATGTCTGTCTGTCTATCTATTTGTTATATAGTGCCTTTCACATCTATCTATCTATCTATCTATCTATCTATCTATCTATCTATCTATCTATCTATCTATCTATCTATCTATCTATCTATCTATCTATCTATCTATCTTATCATAGAGTGCCTTTCACATCTATGTATCTTGTGCCCTCTTGTTCTTTCTACCACTGACAGAAGCAATAAGAACTGCCTGGTTCTGAACATAATGAAGACCAAGGAGATGATTGTGACTCTCTGCTGGTCTAAGCTTTGCCTGTTAACATCCGAGGGGAGGACACTGAAGTGTTGCAGACTTCTAAATATCTAAGTGTCTACCTTGATGACAGACTAGACTGGTCAGTGAACACAGATGTCCTTTACAGGAAGGTGCAGAGCAGGCTGTTTTTCCTTAGAAGACTTGGAACATTCAATGTATGTAGTGAAATGCTGTCTGTGTTCAATCATTTGGTTGTTGCCAGTATCCTCCTCTTTGCTGCCGCGTGTTGGGGAAGCAGATAAGAACACAAAGAGGCTGGGCAAGCTGGTGAAGAGGGCTGGCTCGGTGCTGGGTAGGACTGTGGATGCACTTGGACTTATGGTGGAATGATGCATGGGGTGGAAGGAACAGGCCATCGTTGACAATAGCAGACACACTCTACTATTTTTTATTTATTTATTTATTTATTTATGTTTTGTTCTCCTTGCTTTATCTAACAATTTGTAATAATTTCTTGTGATGTGCACAAGCTACTGGACACTTGAATTTCCCTGTTGGGATGAATAAAGTATCTATCTATCTATCTATCTATCTATCTATCTATCTATCTATCTATCTATCTATCTATCTATCTATCTATCATATAGTGCCTTTCATATCTATCTATCTATCTATCTATCTATCTATCTATCTATCTATCTATCTATCTATCTATCATATAGTGCCTTCATATCTATCTATCTATCTATCTATCTATCTATCTATCTATCATATAGTGCCTTTCATATCTATCTATCTATCTATCTATCTATCTATCTATCTATCTATCTATCTATCTGTCTATCTATCATAGAGTGCCTTTCATATCTATCTATCTATCTATCTATCTATCTATCTATCTATCTATCTATCTATCTATCTATCTATCTATTATATCTGCCTCATATCTATCTATCTATCTATCTATCTATCTATCTATCTATCTATCTATCTATTATATAGTGCCTTTCATATCTATCTATCTATCTATCTATCTATACAGTGTATGTATATATATATATATATATATATATATATATATATATATATATATATATATATATATATATATATATATATATATATATATATATATATAAATGAAGGTCTGTGATACGGTTTGCATATTTGTAGCTAGTGATTCACAAAGGGGGATAATGAGTCAAATATCTTATTATAGTTTTTATTTCCTAAGCTTTCGACAATCTGCCAGGAGTCATCATTAGACAGAAATTAGACATACAGAAATCAAAGGTAATATATAGCATGTGAGGGGTGGGGATGGAGGGAAAGACCCACTGTCTCTGATTTGCACACATACAAATTTGACCGGAACACACGTTTAACTGGAACACTGGGAAAGTAACATTCAGGCCCAATACCAAGAGTGCGAGAGAGATGACTGAATCGTGGCTCTCTAATGAAAATGCAATTAACAGACATGTGGGCTTGGACTCAGCTATGCAGGCTTAAAAAGAAGAGCACTCAAAAATAAATACAAAGTTTATTATCAATACAGTACCTTCTGAACTCCACTTTTTTAACTCCCCCCACCCTTACATCTCCCTTTTCTTGTGCTGTTGTGTCATTTTTGGAGCCTGCAGACCAAAACTGCACCCAGGACTCCAGATGAGGCCTCACCAGTGTGTCACAAAGCTTGAGCAGAACCTCCTGTGACTTGTACGCCACACATCAAGGCGCTATATAACCTGACATTCTGTTAGCCTTCTTAATGGTTTCTGCACACTGCCTGGCAGTTGACTTCTAGCTCCTTCTCATAAGGAGTACTCTCGATTTTCAGGCCTCCTGTTGTCCATTCAAACCTCACATTTTTAGATTCATCCTCCTTGGGCAGACATAGGGGATACATCAAGAAGTGCAGACATACTTTAGTAGTTCCAGGTCTGGAATCCTCTACCTATAGCTAACTACCTGAAAAATATGCATAAGTCCAGGGGTACAGGAATTCCGGCGGGTCTCAGATTATGATCAAGTTCTGCTCCTGCAGACTCTTGTAAACCAATTTTGGCCAAATTTACACTGAAAAGTTTTTCGTAATAGTAAATTACCTATAATTCATTTCAGACTTGTTACTAAAATTACTGTGAAGCAGTATTACTGTAGTTTAAATCATGTAGATGTCGCAGTATACATGTACAAGTGTATATATGTGAATTTGATATTGAGTTTGTGGAATATATTTTGTAAATTATATTGTATATTATGAGGGCGGCACGGTGGCGCAGTGGTAGCGCTGCTGCCTCGCAGTTAGGAGACCCGGGTTCGCTTCCCGGGTCCTCCTTGCATGGAGTTTGCATGTTCTCCCCGTGTCTGCGCTCCGGTTTCCTCCCACAATCCAAAGACATGCAGGTTAGGTGGATTGGCGATTCTAAATTGGCCCTATAGTGTGTGCTTGGTGTGTGGGTGTGTTTGTGTGTGTCCTGCGGTGGGTTGGCACCCTGCCCAGGATTGGTTCCTGCCTTGTGCCCTGTGTTGGCTGGGATTGGCTCCAGCAGACCCCCGTGACCCTGTATTCGGATTCAGCGGGTTAGAAAATGGATGGATATTGTATATTATAATGGTTGTGGTGCATGCCTAATATTGTGGCAGATAATATAATAAGGCAGATAATATTTTCTCTTCAAGTGTAACTTTATTTGATTTATTTTTGATCTTAGTGTCTTTGCGCGTTCAAGTATACAAAGTTGGGCTGAAAGGAAGGGCGCTGCGGTCACGTGACAAGGTCCATCGGTGGAGCGCAAACGCGCAGATTGATAGGCGTAATGGGCGCTAAACTGAAGAAAGGGAAAGGTGTTCTTTTAATAAGATGGACATGAGTGCGGTATCAGAGAGATTGTAATAAAGACTCATTAATTTCTGGTCAGAAGGTAAACAGGGTATATCTGAATTTTGTTATATCTACACCTGTGTAACTCATTTATTGTTTAATTGACAAGCTTTATTTTATTTTTTCACGGTGTTTAGAGCTGTAAAAGGGAGAAAGGCAAAGAAATACTCTTCACACATCAGTCGGAGCGTGGTGTCGTCTGTATCAGGAGAAAACTTTACAGGCGCTGCTACAAAACCCAAACTAAACGAATTTAAATTAAACTGATCTGTGGGGGTGTACTGTGTGTCGATGTTATACTTTAACACCCTACAGTCTCTGATAAGGACGCAATACCTCATGGAGCTGAGCAAGGCATAATGATGGCACGAAACTGACGATTGTACGATACGTGGCGTCTCTGCTAAAGAGTTGCTCCTCCGAGTGAATGCGGCTATTCCCATTCAGCAGCCCCCCCTGAGATGCATAGGCCTACTTACAATGCAGGGGATTACACTGCCAACTGAGCGGCTTACTGTGTGATTTTTATGTGCGGCCGCGGGCAACGCCACCCGTGACATCTGGTGACACGCGTGCACGAAAGCACAGCATGAGCGACAACTGTGACCAAGTACATCCTGAGCGGCTCCGGGCCTCGGCGTTCGTGACGGCTGTTCCGTATCCACCTGCGTCAAGACCGAGTCACTCCGTTTGTGAGTAAAAAACAGACTCGAAATCCACATGAATGTGCTGTTGTCGTCGTGTTTAAAAATATTTATTTTCTCTCGTGTCTCTCCACATTTTCCCATTTTTTTTGTTGTTGAGGCCAGATCTTGTTTTGTTGTGCTTTATTTCTTTGTTTTCTCTGTATGGGTTTTGAAGTAAATGGTAAAGTCTTACATTGTTATCACATGTTTGATTGATTAGCATACCACTGTAAGGTTCCGGTTTTCGAAAATATAACTTCTAAATATACAGTATATAATTTTATGTTAAAAACCTGATGTATGATGAGAAATACCTGCGTGCCAGATTTCAAAACCGTGGTTTAAAAAACAAAGCTGCTGTACATGAAGAACAAACAGCGATTGTGTCTTCCGGATATGGAGATTATTATTGTTATAACAACTGTGACGGCCGGCCAGCCGGCACACGTGGATGAGCATCCGGGCCGGGACCGAACATGGACCCTTACTCGCCTGGCAGGCCAGAGGACAGTGTTGTGCAAGTAGCATGAACTCGCTTCAAGTTCAGTTGACACAGATTAAAATGAATACATTCACCTTCATAGTTCACCCTTTAAATTTTGAACTCGTTCATGCTCAGTTCATTTTGTGTTTTTTAAGGAGTGAGAATAAATGACCCATGAATTTACTTTTTTCAATTTTTCATGCCTTATATTAGGCTATTACAGTGTTCTTGAATAAAATACAATAATTCTGAAAACTTTTTTTTTTATTTAAATACACTTTATTGAGTTATACCCAGCAGTAAACATGTATAGGCTAACCATATATGCCAATATCCTCCCAGTCAAAAAAGAAATTAAATAGATGCAAGTATACATATAAACTACCGTTCTATTTTCTATTTGTGTGACACAAATGGTGACTGTGGTGAACTAACCTGTTACACTGACGGTCAAATTACGCTGACGGTCAAAATTCGCGTCACATATTGCATGTCCAACGGGAATAAAAATATAAAGTGGCCTCGCGAAGTACAAGCGAAAGCGGAGCTTCACCGCGTGCTCCTGTCAGAGGGGGTGCAGCTTAAGCACAAACAGGCAGACGCAGACGGTGCTTATTTGATTTGACGTTATTTTTTCCGAATACAAATAAGGGGCAAAACATTTGTACAAAATACATATTTGTGAAAATGCACTATGTGTGCTTTTCGGTTCCACCCCGAAATTACAGGGTAAGGCAAAACGTTTCATCTGGACCTAAACCAGATCCAGAATGTCACCTAAAACTGAAGTAGCTCACGTTCAAGTTCTTCACTTGCAAATGCGTTACGTTAAGTTCACCGTTCTTAGAAAAATAAGCTTGTTCAATGAACATCCATCCATCCATCCCGCTATATCCTAACACTGGGTCACTGGGGTCTGCTGGAGCCAATCACAGCCAACACAGGGTGCAAGGCAGGAACAAACCCTGGGCAGGGCGCCAGCCCACTGCAGGACACACACACACACACCAAGCACACACTAGGGACAATTTAGGATCGCCAGTGCACCTAACCTTGATGTCTTTGGACTGTGGGAGGAAACCGGAGAACCCGGAGGAGAACATGCATATTCCACGCAGGGAGGACCCAGGAAGCAAACTCAGGTCTCCTCACTGCGAGGCAGCACCGCTACCACTGCGCCACCGTGCCACCATCGATGAATGTGCTCTTTTGAATTAGTTCATGCACAAACACTGCCAGAGGAAGACTCATCTTTCCCAATTACACTAGGTGGCAGCACCCCTGGGTTACCCACAAGGCATCAGGGGTACTGGAGTGATTTGGGTCAGCCCTGTTGGTTTCTGTGGGTGCCACCTAGGGGGGACACTGAAGGGATATGTAATCCCTACCCTTTTAAGCACACCTGAACCACAGCGTTGCAACACCGGAAGTGCTTCTTCCAGGCCTGGCATAAAAGGAGCAGTCTCTCTTCAGTCCTGGAGTCAGAATCGTGAGGAGGAGAACAACGGCCACCTACTGTGACGTGTGGAAGTGCTGCGGAGAGGAGAACAGGCACGACCAAGGAACAATGAAGTGTCTGCGGGCTGAATTGCACTTCAGACTGTGACTGGGATTGAAGTGTGGGAAACTCCTACATGGAACAGTTTCACACAAATAAAAATCCTCTTGTTTGGGCACCCTTGTGTCCGAGCCCCTGTGTCTGGTGCTTGGGATGCTGCAACGCCCCTTGGAGGTTACGTGGCATAACATCCCTTTCACGATTCCTTCCCAGGTTGATGGCTTTTCTTATTTTACCCTTGGGTTTAATTGTTTTTTTCATTTGCATATGTACGAGGGCCGCTCAAAAAGTTTCCGTACTATTATATTTTCGTTGGAAACGGCGAAGGCGGTAGGAGTAGTAATTGGGCATTAAAAAGTTGGTACAACGCTGGGAAAATCGCATCACAAATGACGGTGACCATGTAGAAAAGTGATGTGATTTGTTTTTGAAATTTGTAATAAATACAGTTAAAAAAAATAGTGGGAACTTTTTGAACGTCCCTCGTATTTTATTTATTTTGAAAACATCCATCCATCCATTATCCAACCCGCTATATCCTAACTAAAGGGTCACGGGGGTCTGCTGGAGCCAATCCCAGCCAACACAGGGCGCAAGGCAGGAAACAAACCCCGGGCAGGGTGTCAGCCCACCGCAGGGCACACACACACCAAGGACAATTTAGGACCGCCAATTTGGACTGTGGGAGGAAACCCACACAGACACGGGGAGAACATGCAAACTCCACAAAGCGAACCCGGCTCTCCTAACTGTGAGGCAGCAGCGCTACCCACTGCGCCACCGTGCCACCCATGTTGAAAACAGCTCTTGGTTAATTTTGTTTACTTGCGATAATGCGGTAGCCATCTTGTAGTTGTGGTTTCTACTGAACGTGGCCCCGGATGTTTTGTGAATTACGTCATCAGTATGATGGTTTGAAGATCAGCCGAGTTTTCTGTCTTAGAAAATAATACATACTAAACATCCTTTGGTTTGTGACTTCCTACCACAGCTTTTGGTTTACATTTTGGGTTTGATGATCTTTAGAATAATCTCCTGTTTATGAGTCCTTGGTTTTTCTACAACTCTTCTGCTGGTAATCCCATCAATTTTGGTTACATTTTGGTGTCAACCTTAACAGTTCTTAAATTTGCTTAATCCAGCTCAGCATCAGGCAGCTCCCAAATGTGGATGTGGCACCAAGTCCACATCAGGGCCAACTCAGGCACTCACCCACATTGATGCCAGGCCAGGTCCGAGGTGCCAGTTGTATCGACTGCACAGATCAGCAGTCATTTTGAGTAGAGATGGAATGACGAGATGGATTAAAAAAAAATATAACTAAGATTTTATACAAAGCACAGGACTTGAGACAAAAATTGTAAGTAGAAAACCACAATGAGAATGTCAGAAACCAAAAATAGTGAGAAGAACCAAAGCCAAAACAGGAGACGTGGATCCAGAAAAGAGTTCAGATCCAGAGAATGCTCCAAATCATTAGGTTTGGATTAACAAATATGAATGATGAATGCTCAGTGCCCACGGCCGTCTTAACATATGGGCACCATGGGCATTGGCCAGGGCTCCCAGGAGCAAAGGGGCCCACGATGTTTGTCCTGCCCAGGTGTGTTTCTCTTTTTGAGCACACTACTTTGCCCAGGGGCCTATGATGTTGGTAAGGTGGCCCTGTCAGTGCTACTGGCTTATGACTCGTCACGCTGAAGATGTCACTGGCAGGAGATGACGCTGAAGATAGCGTCACCCATAACGTAAAACCTGATGGCACCTCAGAAGAACAAATCTCATTTTAAAAATGCATTGTATTCAAAAGTCAATGTGACAACTGGATTTCTTGACCTCTACCACTCCTGAAGCAAAGTTTCAATTATTTTGTAGAACCCAAAGCTACAAAAATGTAAAATAAACACCAGATTGTGACACCAGTTCACACACATCTCTTTGGTGACGTGAGAGGAAAAACCAGCGCATCCAAAGGACACGGAGAGAGTGGAGAGTCCTTCCATTATGGCCTCCTGTCTGGTTATTGTTACAATACAATTTATTTTTGTAAAATCACACAAGAAGTGCTGCAATGGGCTTTAACAGGCCCTGCCTCTTGACAGCCCCCCAGCCTTGACCCTCTAAGAAGACAAGAAAAAACACCCAAAAAATGGAAGAAACCTTGGGAAAGGCAGTTCAAAGAGAGACCCCTTTCTAGGTAGGTTGGGCATGCAGTGGGTGTCAAAAAGAAGGGGGTCAATACAATCCAATACAACACACAGAACAGAACACAAGTAATCCTCAATACAATATAATGTTACAACTGCAGAGCAGAATTCAACAGTAGATGATATCACATAATACGATTTGGATTTATTTAGAGAGTCCTGGAGACCTCGGCTATCAAGCTCCCTCTCCCTATTGGCCATTCCACAGCTGAATCAGCGCTGGGTCAGCCAATCAGATGAATGGACCCCTCTTTCCCACGATTCCTGCGATCCTCCATCAGGGATGACTTTACCTTAGGCAGGCAGACAACTTGGCAGGTGGGCTTTGGAACCAAGTGCCACATTTGAGTACCGAGAAGAAAAACAGAATAGGGTGCAATCCAGCCAGGATGCCAGTGTACCGCCTCTGGTATGGGCATCTTTTGCCTGCCTTCTAGGCAAGATAGGATGATCTTCATCCTGTTTCTTCTGGTGGTATACCTTTTCCCGGCTGCAACGCCCTACCGTGCACATTGTCCATCACGATAGATAGATAGATAGATAGATAGATAGATAGATGATAGGCAGTATATGACAGACAGATAGATAGAGAGATAGACATCTCGACTAAGATGGAGACAGAGTTTTTGCCCGGGCTGGATGGCTTAATGTAAGAACCACCTGACTGGAAAGACAACCTTCCCAGAATGCTCTATAATCTTCAACCCAACTGGGATCAGTCAATAATAAATGTATTTGGGAGAATGTGGATTCCAGGAATAACTCATATCCCCACACCGGAGGCGGCTTTTGGGGTGTACGGGGCCTAGGGCTGACCAATCTCAAGTGGGGCCGGTTACGTCAAACGCTGTTACTTGTGTGTGTGGACTGTATAAACTTGTGAGCGAATTTAATAAAAATGTTAACATGCAATGACTTTCTCATTACAGTATTCAGCTAAATGTTTGCAAGATGACACGTGGACTTTATCAAAATATAACTGGAGAATACAACTCCTCTTGAACGGGACAGGCGGACCTCAAAAGCGGGGACCCTCTAGGCGCGGAACCTGGGGCCATCACCGCACTTGCCACCCTCATACGCCGCTCTTGCTCCACACAGAAGGTGTCAGTGTACCTCAAGGCTGATCCTTCTCTTCCCATAATGCCTGCTTCTCAGCCTCTGTCATTATTTTTGAGGCCCCTTCCTCTCCTCCTGTCTGGTTTTATTCCTGCCGTCTCCAAAGTCGACTCTCTCTGCGTGCCTGATACACTTTTTCTCCTCCTTATGCGTCTCACACTCGCACTTCCTCTTTTGTTGTGTCCCCAAAACCAAACTGACCAATCAGATTGCACAGAGGGACTGGGCACACAGACCTTAGTGTTTTCTTGTACAGTATAGTAGATTATTGATTTTCCAAAGCGTCTTAATCTGGCAGCCCTGGAAGCAGTGCAGCGTCCGGCTCTGCACAGGATGCCAGTCCATTCTGGGTCACACTCACACACACTCATATTCAATCACACAAAGCCAAATTGCTGTTTTCAGGCCACCCAGGCTACACAACATTGGGATGAGGTAAAAAATATAATATCCAAGGAAGTCTAATATAGACACGGAACTGGCAATCTTCACATAGACAATGGCTGGGCAAGACGCTCAAAAAGTTTCTGCACTTTTATATTTTTGTTGGAAACGGTGAAGGTGAGAGGAGTAGTAAATGGGCATTAAAAAGTTGGTATGGTGCTGGGAAAATTGCATCGCAAACAAAGGTGACCATGTAGAAAGTGATGTAATTTGTGTTTGAAATTCTTAATAAATAGAATTAAAAAAAGTACGGAAACCTTTTGAACGCCCCTTGAATTTGAAGCTGGCACGCTAAAGCTGTTCTAGCAGGACGCCTTCAAGTATGTTAAAGTGCAGCTCAGTCATCTGTAAATACTCCCAGTCCCCAGACCACATTTTGGTGGAGGCCCATCTACCTGGAGCTCCACTTGTGCCATTCCCTTAACATCACGTTCTACCAGGGAAGATATTACAGGAGGCCTTCAGAAAAACTAAAAAGAAACAAAAGAAAAAAACGCTTCTCGTTTAGCCCACAGGGCGCAGAGTTGGCAGCACGCGGCAGAGGCTCACAACCTTGAAGTGAAAGCAGCAGCAGCAACATGTGTTTTAGTTTGGAAATAAAAGAGAAGACTTGATGGGATGTTGTCGAAAAATCTGTGGCCCTTTGTTGTGCCTTTGCAGAGGTCCGTTGGAAATCTTTGCCGAGCAACATTTCAAAGGAATGTGAAGGCTCAGACAAGCATCTGTTTCTGTACACATTCAAGATGTGCTCTTTTCCAGAAGCACCACAAGGTCTTTGGCAGTCAGAGATGGGCACAGAATCCCATGAAATGAAGGGGAGGCCAGGCGGGAGGTGGGGGGCATAAGCTAAAACTCTCTCTGCTGTAGGGATCTCTGGCTTAGCCCTTCAGTGGCTCACATCATATCTCTCTAACAGGCAACAGTTTGTCACACTCGGCCGATATAAATCCTTCACCTCACCTGTGTCGCGTGGTGTCCCTCAGGGTTCAGTCCTTGGGCCACTACTCTTTCTACTTTATATCCTTCCTTTAGGTCAGATTATTCGCAGACATGGCCTTAACTTCCACTGCTATGCAGACGATATACAGTTGTATCTTAGTACAGACTTCCCTCCCAGCCCACTCAATGACTGCATCACTGATCTTAAGCTTTGGATGGAATAACTTAATGGCAATAAAACTCAAGTGTTACTGGTAGGTCCAAACTCCTATTTTCTAAGGCATCCAATTTCTCTGTTTCTGTTGATGTTACACTTGTCAAACCTGCTCCTGTTGTCAGAAATCTTGGTGTTTTGTTTGACTCATCACTTAACTTTGAGCTACACGTTAGGTCTCTCTCCGAAATGTCATCCTATCATCTCCGTAACATTGCCCACCTCCATCCATTTGTGTCCTTTAATGATGCTCAAACTCTGGTTCATTGTCTCATATTCTCTGGTTCACATGTCTCATATTGATTACTGTAATTCCCTCCTCATCAGCCTACCTTCAAAATCTATACAGAAACTCCAGTACATTCAGAGTCCTCTCCCACACAAAGCGTTCTGCTCACATCTCCCCTGTTCTCTCCCAGCTTCACTGGTTACCGGTTCCATCAAGGATTAAATTCAAGATTCTGCTTCTCGCCTTCAAAGCCCTACATAACCTTGCCCCCCTCTACCTCACTCAGCTCCTTACACTCCTTTTCGCTCTCTCAGGTCCTTGAGTAATAATCTCCTTACTGTCCCACGCACCAGACTCTCCACCCTGGGAGGCAGGTCCTTCACTGTTCGTCAACTCTGGAACTCTCTTCCTCAGTCTCCTCAAGATTGCTCCTCTTTCTCCACCTTTAAATCTCAACTGAAAACTTTCCTCTTCTATGAACTTTTGTCTTTTGTGTAATTGTTTTTTTTTAATTTGTTGGCTGGGATTGGCTCCAGCAGACCCCCGTGACCCTGTGTTAGGATATAGTGGGTTGGAAAATGACTGACTGACTGATGAATTTACTCTGTATGCAAAGTGACCTTGGGTTTGTGAAAGGCACTCTATAAATGCAACTTTTATATTTATTTATTAAACTTTTATTATTATTATTATTATTATTAAAACATGAGTCGGTCTTATGTGTGTCAGCAAACGATTCCAGACTAACAAAGTGTTATCTGAGCTCAGAGTTTCTTTTATTTTTCAGGTGCACTCACATATAATGTAAAGAGCACCTACTGCAATAGCCATGTCTGTCTACATGGAGCAACTCGGCTCCCAGTGGACCAAATTTGTTGAAATTGAGCACACTTATTCTTCAAGAAAACTTGTCAGGGTGGGTCAGTTTTCATTTAGATATTTCAGATATAGCACACTATGCATTTTCTAAAATTTTCAAATCTTCCACTGAAGAGAAAACTAAAGGGCTTTGGAGTGGTTGGGCAGGAACAGCTGACAGCCGATTAAAACACTTGGGCAGTAGATTTCACTCCAAGATTTTAACAGGTGGTGCAGTGGTAGCACTGCTGCCTTGCAGTAAGGAGACTCAGGTTCACTTCCCGGGTCCTCCCTGCGTGGAGTTTGCATGTTCTCCCCGTGTCTGCGTGGGTTTCCTCCCACAATCCAAAGACATGCAGGTTAGGTGCATTGGCGATTCGAAATTGTCCCTAGTGTGTGTGCTTGGTGTGTGTGTGTGAGTGCCCTGCGGAGGACTGGCACCCTGCCCAGGGTTTGTTTCCTGCCTTGCGCCCTGTGTTGGGTGGGATTGACTCCAGCAGACCCCCATGACCCTGTGTTAGGATATAGTGGGTTGGAAAATGACTGACTGACTGACTTTAACATGGAGATATACGCATACATGTACAGCAGCAAAAGGAAAAACGATTAACTCTTTTTAGGTCCTGACATTGTATTACTAGTACATATATATGCAGCTGTTTTTGTAAATCAGAAGGTACGTTTGCAGGCGTTCGAACCTGGCATGCTACAGTTAGCACAGACTGGAGAGACTGGCATACGGGCCGTGAAACACGGAAGTAAAAATGGACGCTTCCGGCCTGTGCGCACCACATAGTAAGTAGCTCCATTTTCAATTTTAAGTATTTGGCAGCGATTTTTTAAAAATAGTCACTGCAGTGGACTGGCACCCTGCCCGGGGTTTGTTTCCTGCCTTGCGCCCAGTGTTGGTTGGGATTGGCTCCAGCAGACTGCTGTGACCCTGTAGTTAGGATATAGCGGGTTGGATAATGAATGGATGTATAACACTTTTGTTCTTTATTTAATTTTGCCTAATACAATTTCTTGAATTTGTTAGTTTTCGCATACCCCTTTGGGTATAGAGTGCAGGGTCAGCCATCGTATAGTGACCCAGGACCAATTGAAGGTTAAGGGCCTTGCTCAAGGGCCCAGCAGAGTAGGATCTCTTTTGGCAGTGATGGGGATTCAAACCGGCAAGGATACCAGTGGAGATCCTTAGCCTCAGAGCCACCACTACACCCAAATAATAGTGATATATATATATATATATATATATATATATATATATATATATATATATATATATATATATATTTTTTTTTCCATTTTTGGGCTTCCTAGACACCCCAGAGTTAGAAAAGCTCACAAAATAATTTTGCCCATAAAAACCGAGAATCCAGTACCGAAAGGGTTAATACTCAAATTACTCACAAAGAAAAACAGATAACATGTTACATATTCGTCAACCAGTATTATTAGTGGTAAAGCTGCAATATTGAGGTCGGTCACTAGATGTCACTATTGTTAATAAACGGTCCTACTGAGTAGCGTTTTACAAAGTGAAGGAAAATGCCAGCGAAACTACAGTACTATAAAAGTTATCAATAAATGAAATATGCATAATTTATAGTGCCTTATAACGATGAAAGTTCTCACAGATATATTAACATTACTTTCCAATTCTTTACTTATTTAACTTAAACAAGGAGATTGCGTACTGGCTCTAAAGGAGTAGTAAACGTAATGTAGGAGTAAAGTTGGACAGTTTAACATCTGTGGCAGAGCGACGGGCACTAAGCAAACTCCTGTCAATCATGAAGAATCCACTGCATTCACTTAACAGTGTCATCTCCAGACAGAGGAGCAGCTTCAGTGGCAGTCCTCTGACAGACTGAGGAGATCGTTCCTCCCTCACACTATGCGACTCTTCAATTCCATCTGGGGGAGTAAATGCTAACATTACTCAAAGTTATTGTCTGATTTTACATGCATTTTTATTACTATTTATCTTAATATTGTTTTTTTGTATAAGTATACTGCTGCTGGATTATGTGAATTTCCCCTTGGGATTAATAAAGTACCTATCTATCTATCTATCTATCTATCTATCTATCTATCTATCTATCTATCTATCTATCTATCTATCTATCTATCTATCTATCTATCTATGTAAAGAAGTGGTTCTCAAACTCTGGTCCTGGAGGGGTCTCAGTGGCTGCAGGTTTTCATTCCAACCCTTTTCTTAATTAGTGACCTGTTTTTGCTCCTAATTAACTTCTTTAGAATTAATTTTAATTGGCTTGCCCTTGAAGACTCAGGCCCCTTGTTTCTTTTTCCTTAATTAGCAGCCAAACAATAATGAGATACATAACATGAGCAGCCAACTTTGTCCATCATATAATATCTGAAAATAAAGAAAAGTGAAGGTCTCAGGAATGTTGATCTGCTGAGGTCCCCAAAACATTTGACGAGCGCTCTTTGAAAAGAGAAAACCAACAATTTCAGAAATGTCTACTATTGCACAATGTGAACAGCAACAAACCATGGAATTAAAGAACAAGTTTAATTAATGACAAGACTCGGTGCCTCATTAAGCAACTGGTTGGAGTGAAATTGGTTGGACTTTGAGGCCCTGACTTAGTTGGTCTTCTGTTGACTCACTCACTTCACATTTCATTTCTGTTTAAGGAAAGAAATGAAGCAATTCAGAGGAATGATGAAGAAGTTCAGCGGAACAAATCTTAAAAAACAAGTCAATTAAAATAAATTCAAAAGAAGTTAATTAGCAGCAAAAACAAGGCACTAATTAAGAAAAGGGTTAGAATGAAAACCTGCAGCCACTGTGGCCCTCCAGGACTGGAGTTTGAGACCACTGCTCTAAAGTAAACACATATATGAAGCAACAAAAAGTCAAGACAACATCAAACCCTTTTTAATTAAATAAAGGTTAGGGTTAGGAGCCTGCACTGATATGATGCGTTATCACATCCACCACCCGACAAACCACCTCAGGATCCCAAATTAGGACCTGAGTGCAGCTGGGCTGCTCCACTTGTTCAGTGAACCCGATTGTCTTCCAGCATCGCAGGCTGTCTCTCTGTCTCCTCATCCTTCCTAATCCCCTGGGAGTCTTCACCTGCCAACTCGAGCCTTCCTGGACTTGACCAACAATTAAATGGAAATTTTAGTTTTTTCTTCTATTTAAATTAGAATCTGCTCAAGAATGGATAGATAGGCACTATATGATAGATAGATAGATAGATAGATAGATATGAATGGCACTATATGATAATGAAGAAAGGTAAGCGCACTCCACCACCCCGTGGTCTGGCATGGAATTGCTCTCATTTAGACCCTTTAGCTGCCTCCCATGTCATGTGTGTGACAATAGATAGATAGATAGATAGATAGATAGATAGATAGATAGATAGATAGATAGATAGATAGATAGATAGATAGATAGATAGTTTTTGCCCAGACTGAACACTTTAATTTAAAGAGTGTTGGACTGGAGACATAACCCACCCAGAATGCCCTGTAATCTTTGTCCCGACTGGGATCAGTTGGTAATAAATGGACTAACTGAATCACTGAAAAAAATGTCACACAGTCACTCCCTGTCTTTATGCTTCCATACACAGCAAATTGTATAAGCAGTGTCCCGCACGTGCACTTAGGGGTCACCTGCCCTGGATCTGTCAGGGTGATGGTACCACTCCAGGGCGAGAGGGTGCACTCATGCTAACTACCTCTGCTTTTCCACCCACAGCTCCAAAAAGCCACTGAGTGACCTGGCCATGGCGCCCAGAGCTGGCCCCGCCCCCTTCTGGGCGGGTCCTTATAAAACCGGACTGTTCCTGTCAGCTTCTATGCTTTACCTTTACTTTTTGCTTTATCCTTGTATATACCATGATAGTGAAAAATTAACTTTGACCTGAAAAATACCAAACTCATCCTTTATATGAAAGGGGACAATATTTATAACCATTTAAGAAGCACTAACATGGGGCAGCCTTTCTTTTGTGTAGAGAGCATTGCCTATTGAATTCCAGGAGTCACATCAGCCTGATTATTTTCAGTCGTATTACCAAATGACCTCTCAGGCTGGTGAAGTGACCCTCGTGACCACAACACTTAACTGGGACCCTTGTGATTTACAGCCACATCGCCTTTGCTTTCACAAGTCCACAGTACACAAAGCTCACGCGCCCATTCCGCACATGGTGTGCCCCCTATCCACCCCTCACAGCCCCCCCACCTGGCAGCATGTCTCCCTACCCCCCACCACTTCAGCTATGCTGCCAAATAAAATCCAATCAGTACAATTATTTCCTTCCTGGCTGTGGAGAAGAAAGAGGCAGCTTGGGCAACTGGAAATAAAATCAGCTCTCTTGGTTTTTTTTTTGTTTTTTTCTCTTCAGGCCACCAACCTGTATAGCGTGACAGGAATTAAATAGCATGAATTTAATGAAAGAATGAAGCTTGGTGGTAAAGTCCTGTGTATCTGCACAACACGATTTCTAAGAAATGACTTGATGAAGCCAATGTTGTCTGCTCATTACGTCTGTCCATTTTCTGGATCTGCATTTCCAGCTTCAGAGTTGAAGAGAACTGGAGTCCAGAAGATCATCTGGTGTTAGGTGGACACCAGCTATGGAGGGGATGTCAGTACATTACAGGAAAACGTAATGCACAGGAGGCAAATTAAAGAATAAATGAACATGCCCATCCCTGGGAGGTGGCACCATGTCCAGAGCTGCTTCTCTTCTTGTGCCCGGTGTTGCTGGGATAGTCAGCTGGTTAAAGGAAAGATGGTGGCATTGATGTCTTTAGGATGATGAAGAAAACTGAAGAGCCCAGATAAGGGCCTGGTTTTACTGAGCACAGCTTCAAGATGGAATTTTGATTTTGAGAGGAGTTATATACTCGTGCTGCACACTGTGCAATTTTGCCACCCATAAAACAAATAAACACCATTTTCTATAGTAATATAGTAATTGCATTTGTGTTTACTGCTGCATAAGTGCTGTAGAAAACAAGCAACCTTTCACTTATATATTATTAGGACATTAGAACAATCTGGATGAGAACAAGCCATTCATCCCAACACAGCTCACCAGTCCTGTCCACTTAATTCTTATAAACTAACATCAAGTTGAGTTTTCAAAGTCCCTGAAGTCCTCCTGTCTGCCACACTACTTGGTCACTTATTCCAAGTGTCTGTGGTTCTTTGTGTAAAGAAAAACTTCCTAATGTTTGTGTGAAATTTACCCATCACAGCTTTCCAACTGTGTCCTTGTGTTCTTGATGAACTCATTTTAAAATCACTGTCTTGATCCACTGGACTAATTCCCTATAATTTTAAACACTTCAGTCAGGTCTCCTCTTCATCTTCTTTTGCTTAAACTGTAAAGGCTCAGCTCTTTTAATCTTTCTCTTATAACTCTTCCCCTGTAGCCCCTGAATCAGCCTCGTCGCTCTTCTCTGGACCTTTTCTTGTGCTGTTATGTCCTTTTCGTAGCCTGGAGACCAAAACTGCACCCAGGACTCCAGATGAGGCCTCACCAGTGTGTTATAAAGGCTTGAGCAGAACCTCCTGTGACTTGCATTCCACACATCAAGGCGCTATATAACCTGACAGTCTGTTAGCCTTCTTAATGGCTTCTGAACACTGTCTGGCAGTTGATAGTGTCGAGTCCACTACGACTCCTAAATCCTCCTCATAAGGCGATCTTTCGATTTTCAGACCTCCCATTAGCTTTCTGTTATGAATACCCTCCTAATCAATCTTTATTTTATTTAGCATTGTTCTATAGTACCTTCATTACAGATCACTGTATAATGAAAATCTGGAGTGTGATTCTTCACAAAATGTCATAGCTGGTTTTCATAGCAGTGGATTGCATGGTAGCACAATGCTAAACACTGCTGTCTCACAGATCCAGTGTCATGAAATCGAGTTTTCCCCAACATCAAACAAATGTGAAGTTTCTATTCAAGCAAGCCAGGGTCTTCCCCTCCATGTCCAGCAGAGCCTCACCTTAACGCAGCTAGGCTTAGCTTGAGCAAGTTCATAAAAGGGGAGCTGGAAAAACAACTACAAATATCTTTAAAAATATACCAAAAACCCAACTAGAGAAGGGATGACCATAAACCTTTGGCTTATAGGAAAATGCGTAAATTAAGAAATGCAAGATTTATTAATGTTATGTCAGTGAACTGACAAGGTCATTTTTGAGAGAACCAGGAGAGGCCTGAACAGGCAAAAAAGTCTCAGAACTTGGAGATCAAAAGAACAAGATCATAACTAGAGTGTGAGACAAAACTGAGGTCAAAAACAAAGTAAGTGTTCAAACCAAAATATAAGTAACTGGCAAAGGTTTAAAAGAGTTTGGATGAGGAAATGTACATACAGTTAAACGTTTACACTGTAGCACCAATTACCAATGGGTCACAAGCTCTGAGGCCATGCAACTGGCAACATGAGATGTGAGCCTAACGACGAGTTAGGAAAATGGAGGTGATCATCAAGAATTCAAAATGGAAGACAAAACAAGCCAAAAAAATACACATCTCTCTATTATAAAAGAAAATCTTGAGACGAGACTATTGCCAAGAGATTTTTTCAAGTCCCGCCCTCCTCTCAACCATTTCTGGTTAACGGCCCACGCCCATGGCCCTCTCACCTCTCATTCATGTGAATGCTTTTGTCAGACACAGTTCCAGGAACTGTGCTCTCAGCTCTTATAAAATTTTTACGTTTTCCTCACTTTAAGTTCCCAAGAAAAGAAGACTTACAGTTAGGTCCATAAATATTTGGACAGAGACGACTTTTTTCTCATTTTGGTTCTGTTCATTACCACAATGAATTTTAAATGAAACAACTCAGATGCAGTTCAAGGGCAGACTTTCAGCTTTAATTCAGTGGGGTGAATAAAACGATTACATAAAAATGTGTGGTAACTAAAGTATTTTTTTAACACAATCCCTTCATTTCAGGGGCTCAGAAGTAATTGGCCAATTGACTCAAAGGCTATTTCATGGGCAGGTGTGTTCAAGTCCGTCGTTATGTCATATCAGTTAAGCAGATAAAAGGCCTGGAGTTGATTTGAGGTGTGGTGTTTGCATGTTGAAGATTTTGCTGTGAACAGACAACATGCGGTCAAAGGAGCTCTCCATGCAGGTGAAAGAAGCCATCATCCGAGAAGTTGATACAATATTACGAGTGGCAAAATCTACAGTTTGGTACATCCTGAGAAAGAAAGCAAGCACTGGTGAACTCAGCAACGCAAAAAGACCTGGAGGTCCACAGAAGACAACAGTGGTGGATGATCACAGAATCATTTCCATGGTGAAGAGAAACCCCTTCACAACAGCCAACCAAGTGAACAACACTCTCCAGGGGGCGATCGATATCCAAGTCTACCATAAAGAGAAGACTCCATGAAAGTAAATACAGAGGGTGCACTGCAAGGTGCAAGCCACTCATAAGCCTCAAGAATAGAAAGGCTAGATTGGACTTTGCTAAAGAACATCTAAAAAAGCCAGCACAGTTCTGGAAAAACATTCTTTGGACAGATGAAACCAAGATCAACCTCTACCAGAATGATGGCAAGAAAAAGTATGGAGAAGGCGTGGAACAGCTCATTATCCAAAGCATACCACATCATCTGTAAAACATGGTGGAGGCAGTGTGATGGCTGCCAGTGACACTGGGACACTCGTGTTTATTGATGATGTGACACAGGACAGAAGCAGCCGAATGAATTCTGAGGTGTTCAGAGACATACTGTCTGCTCAAATCCAGCTAAATGACGTCAAATTGATTGGACGGTGTTTCATGATACAGATGGACAATGACCCAAAACATACAGCCAAAGCAACCCAGGAGTTTATTAAAGCAAAGAAGTGAGCAGGCATTTCACTTGTTGAAGACTAAACTTCGTACGGAAAGGCCCACCAAACAAACAGCAACTGAAAGCCGCTGCAGTAAAGGTCTGGCAGAGCATTAAAAAGGAGGAAACCCAGCATCTGGTGATGTCCAGGAGTTCAAGACTTCAGGCTGTCATTGCCAGCAAAGGGTTTTCAACCAAGTATTAGAAATGAACATTTTATTTCCAGTTATTTAATTTGTCCAATTACTTTTGAGCCCCTGAAATGAAGGGATTGTGTTAAAAAAATACTTCAGTTGCCTTACATTTTTGTTCAACCCACTGAATTAAAGCGGAAAGTCTGCACTTCAACTGCATCTGAGTTGTTTCATTTGAAATTCATTGTGGTAATGTACAGAACCAAAATGAGAAAAAAGTCGTCTCTGTCCAAATATTTATGGACCTAACTGTATTATGTCTAAATCTTATTGAAGAATTTCATCCCGAAGGTTTAACAACAGAAGAAATGAGTACACAGGCTATGCTAGCACTAAGAAACGATGAAGTCAAATGACATCAAATTGGTTAAATGCGTATCAATAGACTTCGCTGAAACAGTTGGTGGTGATCATGTGGAACATGAAAACATCAACTTATAATATCCCGTAGAATATCTACAGCCGTTAACACCATCCGGTTTCCATCGGCCGAATTACCACTCAAAGAAGGACGTATTGTAATGTTTTTGTGTAAATTATGTCTGAGTGATGGGCTATGCAATGGGACAAGATTAGTTGTATTCAAAATTGGTGGAATAATTCTGACATGTAAAATTTTAACAGGCAACAAGAAAGGTAATGTAGTACATCTCCCGTGGATAATATTAGACAAGAGAGATGATCTTGAAATGCCATTCGTATTAAAACGTTTACAGTTTCCCATTAGAATAACTTTTGCTATGACAATTAAGAAATCACAGGGACAAACATTTGAAAAAGTCAGTTTATTTATTAGAGAGAAAGAAATAATATTCACTCACAGGCAGTTAGTTATACGTTGCGTTGTTACGATGTTAATCCAAATACAGAATCAAAATTCAATGCGATATTTACACAGTTAATTCTAAAAATTGTTTTTACTGACATTTTACAGTAAAAGTGTAAGCTTCAGAAGTATGTGTGTATTAATTTCAAAGCCAAACTGAATGAAAACGTATAACGCAATGAATACCTTTAACATAACATGAAACATAATTTTCTTTCAATTTATTACGTTTTACTATTTTTTACTATGGTTAATTACTACCATTATGTAAAACAGTTAGTTCAATTAGGCATATGTAGCAATTCCCATGAAAATAACAATCTGTTTAAATTGTACATCCGCTTCCCCATACGTGACTGGCAGAGTCGCAAAGTGGCTAGTGAATAGTGCCCACACGGGAGTTGGCAAGCGAAGTGAGCAGGGGGCAGAGCCCACTAGTCTCCAAAAATATTAAAAGAAACAAACTAACACCAAACTAACTGATTTAGAAAGCCTCCAAAATGAACTACTGTATGTGCCAAAAATTATACAAATTTATTACAAAACTTATAACAATGAACAAAAATAGTAAAATATAATGAAAGGCTCAAAACACCAAGAAAGGCGTAAAGTAGTTGCCTAAAAGGCAATCCTAAGAAAGTGAGTCCCAAAATGCAAGCCACAAATTAGAATCATTTAAATGAAGCACAATAAATCAAGTAAACCAGAATACATAATACTCACAGAAACTCCTGTAAATGAATGATTCCCAGTTCCTGAGCCTTCTCAGTTAATTTACATAGCATGAGGGAGGGTTTGGAATGTGGTGATGTTAGGACAGACCCACCTTTTGGGGACCAGGAGCAGATGTACACTTAAAGTGACAGTGCACAATTACAATCAAGTCAGTGAACTGCCATCTTTAGGTTTTCTTCACAGATGTTCTATGGGGTTCAAGTCGAATCTTTAGCTGGGACACTCAAGGACAGTCAGAGACTTGTTCTAAAGCCACTTTAGCGTTGTCTTGGCTGTATACTTCAGGTCATTATCATGTTGAAAGGTAAACCGCCTCCCCAGTCTTAGGTGGTGTGCACACTGGAAGTGGTTTTCTTCAAGGACCTCTCTGTATTTGGTGGCACCCAACCTTTCCTTAATTCTGACCAGTCTTCCTGTCCCTGTGAAGATCAATGCAGAAAAGACCAAGGTGATAGCTACAGATGGATCACAGGATGCTATCTATCTTGAAGGAGCACAAATTGAACAAGTCCAGGAACTGAAACACTTGGAATCGCTGGTCAGGGAGAAATCCACAGCAGAATCAGACAGGCCATTGCAGCATTTGCCTGAGTTAAATGGTGAATTTCTAAGAGAGGAAACATAGCCAACAATGCCAAAGTCTACCTCTTTTGTATGCTTATCCATCTGATTCTCCTCTATGGAAACATGGACCCTGCTCCAAATGGACCTGAACAAACTCGAGGTATTCCAATTGTGATCCCTACACGTCTCACTCTGTGATCATATTGCCAATTAAACCATCAAATCAATATATGCGTAGCACCCAACAGTAGAAGAATAAATCCAGCTATGGAGACTGAGGTGAGTGGGATGGGCTCAGACTGTCTAGTGTCTAACCCTTTGGAGGCATCCAATCCAACAAATTGCACAGAAGAAAATGTGGACCAAACTAGTGCTAGAAGATCTGAAGAACCAGTGCCTCAACCTCAGCCAGGCCAGGACTATTACCATGGATCATAAAGCATGGAAAGGCGTGATGGGAAAATCTAAAATCCCTACCCACAGCAGTGTATGGTTTTGCATGGCCAACCCCCTTTTCCAGCTGCCAAGTAGGATCCAAAGAAGAAGAAGAAGAGTAGCGTTATAACTTAGTTTACTTATCAATGAAGATACAATTGTTTCAGTGGTCTTTCTGTAACCATGTTGTTTCACGTGTGATGCGGTGCAAGAGTCTGGTCAGTCTGCATAGTTTCAATGGACATCTCTGTCACTTGTGTTCCACCATTTCAGCTTGACTTATCTTGATGTCTAGTTATGGAAGAAGTCAAGCTTTTTATAGTTCCTGTCCCCTACTTCTGGACCTGAAACACCCTCATTTTTAGGCCATTATTGGACCACAATTTGTGCAGGAAGTGACATGCTTCAAATAAAGAATAAACCAATAGGTTTTTTCAGCAAAAATGATCAGGACTACTTGAAAATGTAAAGACCATATCAGCAGACCCCTATGGTTTACACCTTCATGGGATAAGTGTGGTCAAAGTTACTGCTTTCCATAACAATTTGAAAAAATCAGGAGTCTGTAGTGTAGGCACGTGAAGGGTCATTTCATCCTACTTCACGACTGCAGATCACAAATACACTCATAGTTTTGATATTTGATTCTTTAATGGTGGGTCTAGACCTCGAAGAGCCACTTACAGAAGGTTAAAAATGAGAAACTTCAAACATAGGCAAGTGGGATATCATTTCATCAGTTATTACAAATATGGTATAATTTTTTAGTGATGATCCTTTACTAGGGACCTGCTACCTATGGACCGCAATCAAAGAGTGAAAAATAACACATTTCTAGTACAATCAGGAATATTTCGACTTTAAACATCAAGACAGGAGTAATGGTTGGGGTGCCAAACCAGCAGTACCCTGTTCCAAACTGGCAATTTTGCAAAGAAAAAGCCCAAAAAGAAACACAAATTAGCGGGTACGCCGTGCCGTCAACACACTTTCTCAAACTTGAAACAGGTCTTGGCAGCTGAGGGCTCCGTCTCTCTGCTTGCTCTGAGGTCAAAAGAGGACCTCCTGGCTTTGTTCCTTCACCTTTATGGTTCCTAGTAGGGTGGGGCCAATAATGTCCTTTGGGAGAGGGGCTACACTTCCTCTAATGGTGATTGGTCAGATCTGTGGATTAAACAGCAGATACCGTTAGTGACAGCGCCCCCTCTGGCCTCAGGGTGGCATTTGTCGACTTACCAGAGCCGTCGAAGTGATCTCGATGCACACATGGGTGACAATATTTAAATATTTAAAAAATTTGACGCTGCTATTCCTGTTTATATTGCAGTTCTACCTCATGAATGAAATTGTTACATTTCTTATGTACTGTACACCCCAGATTAAAAATAATTATGCTTTCCATTTATATAGTGCTTTTCTCTCTTTTCATAGTGAGTGGGGAGCCACTTCAACTACCTCTAATATGTAGTATCCACCTGGATGATATGACAACAGCAGCCATCATTGTGCCAGTACACTCACCACACATGACCTATTAGGTACTGAAGGGGTGACAGAGAGAGCCAATTAGAGACAGGAGATGATTAGGGGGGCAGAATGACTAGGACCTTGGTGGGCAATTTATCCAGGACATCGGGATACACCCTGCTCTTTACAAAGGATGCCCAGGGATCTCAGGGATCACCACTGAGAGTAAGGACCTCAGTTTTACATCTTATCTGAAGGACAGCATTATTTTTACAGCACAATGTCCCTGCCACTACACTGGGGCATTGAGATCCACTTTCAATCCATGGGGAAAGGACCCCCTGCTGGCCTCACCAACACCTCTTTCAGCAGCAACCCAACCTTCTCCTAGATGGCCTCCTGTCCAAGTACTGGCGGGGCCCAAACGTGTTTAGCTTCAGGTGGGTGACCTCTTTTGAAGTGCATGTGATATGGCTGTTTTGCATTAAAAATGCATTACATTTTCTCATTCCAACAGATGGTGTATCAAAAACATCTGTAGTACTGAAATAACATCACTACTAATATTTGTGAGGTTCCATCTTTTGGATTGAAAAAATGCAATGCATTCTATTACCGCAAATGTTTATGATGCACCATCTGTTGGAATGACAGAGACATAACAACTCAATAGACACACAAATACACAGACACTTACCCTTTAATTAAGGTGAATATTCTGGGTATATCTCATTGATGGTGGTCGCTGTATATTGGATTTGATTTGCATCTTACAGGAAGTGGCCTTATTTATTTATTTGTATGCTTGTTTGTTTGTTTGTTTGTACTAGGGTCCATCATATTCTAGTTACACCACAGAATGGTGTCCCACCCTGTGCTCCATTATCTGGTTTTTGAATTGCACCTCCAAATGATAGAAAAGAGTTCCCCTTCCTAATGAAAGAGGTGGGCTTTGTCAGCCTTTAGGACCCCTAGTGGTCCTACCAACCAAAGTCTGTGTTTTTTTTTTCTCACTGGCCATTTGACCACCGCATTGGACATTTAAAATTATAACAAGTAGAGACTTAAAAAGTGAGTGTAGTTAATAGTAATTTATGTAAATTATATTTATTTACCTTTAATTATTTGTATCTGTCTATTCATTATCTCCATAGTTATTTTTGTTTCTATTACTTCCTTTAAAAAACTTCGAGCTACTCTTCTTGTATGAAACTTTGCCATCTAATTAAAGGTTGTTGTTGCTGCTTCCTATGAATCCGCCTTGTTTGAGTCACATTTTATCAAAATGATAACACAGCACAGCGATTCACAGTAGACCACCAATGGTCTGTTACCATAAGCTGAATGGCCTACAAGGTGACGGTGACTCCACTGGAACAAAGTGAAAGATAAAGAGACACCCAGTTAATAAAGTCTGTAGTGAAGAGTGGCAAATTCTTGTGCTGTAAAGGCCACATCTCCAGGGCTTGTTCCCCGAGAGTGTCTAGCTGTGGACCACCACTGCTCTGCTCCTGTGAGGAGGTTGTCGCCTTACACACTTATATGTTACTCATAACCTCTGGTTACACTCTGGTTAAGTGTAGACTTGGGGGAGGAGCATGTGACTCGAGTCAAGTAAATCAGGTGACAAAAGCCTGCAATGCAATTGGCTGTCCAGTACAGCTACTGAACGGCAGAGCTGTGGAGGTCTGCACCTGGACCCGCCTCCTTTTACCTAAAACACCCACCCCCAGTTTCTTCAGTCTGTGCATTTTTAAACCGCTGCTGGGGTTTTGAGGGAGAGAGCAAAAGATACTGACTGGGAGAGAATAAAAAGCTAACTGCTGTTATCCATTGAGGAGTTCAGTAGCACCAGGTAACTGAAGCTTAATAATTAATTTGCACGTCGTAATGAGCTGTGTGACAGTAGAGACAGACAGACACACAGACCACCACAGTCTACTGGGCTCCACATGTTTGAGAAGTGCCTCTGTCTGCTATAATATCTTTGTGCTATTTTAACTATTGCCTCACTATATGACACAACAACAATAAGTAGAGTTCAGATAAGCATTGTTGTCCATGGTCATATAAAGTGCTAAAACGCTATTTTGTCATGGTATGTTAAATTTTAAATTAGACAGCAATGTTAACTTTTAGTTAGTTGTTTGGATGTGCAGTCAGAAGGTGGTTGCTGTGCAGCCCTGTCCGTACTTTACTGGTGTCGTTAGGCAGATTTGCTAATTTGGGTGTTTTGAGTACTGAAATTAGGCTTTTCATTATATGCTCTCTTTAAAAGCACTCCTTGTGATGGAGATCGACGCATCATTTCCTTCAAATGTACAGTTTACCGTTCATGTTATCATGAATATGGCTGCCAATTCTTTCAAGCTGACATCGACTCCTGCACTTATCGTTGCAATCCTGAACAACAGAGAGCACACACAGCTCCTGCCACAACACATCGTTCACGTTTACCACTCATCCTATATGTGTGATCTGACGCTACAGAAAGGCTCTTCCTTCAAATCAGGTTATGTGTATTTTTAAATGTGTAATCTGCTCGGTGCACATGTGACACATGTTTATTTAACTGAGGTTTTTAGGAGACTTTTTGACTTCATAAACAGAAGCTCCAGGTTGACAGGGGCACCTATGATATCAGCAGTTCAAAATCTCCACCCCTATTGGAGCTCCGCCTTCACGAGACATTGGATTGGTTTCGAAATATGACACTCAGTGAGCTGTCTAATTGTTCCCACCTTCTTTTAAGCCCAATTCATTCATTGTCTCCTGCCGTAGATATTATACATTTGGCTCCTGCGAGACCACTTTAGACATGCTGTACTAACTCTGCGTTCCTAATGAACAGTTTTGGGATGACAGGAAACAGCTCTAAAACTTTAATGTTATGAAGTGTCGCATGCACGGGATTGTACCATTGTTGAATAGCGTGCCGTTATACTGTGTATACTAAACCATCCCTTACCACCATTAATTGTATTTATGCTATACAATGCCAACCCTGTGGCATGATTTACAGTACATAGGGGAAATGAAAAATAATGTCAAGGCTAGGTGCACACAACATCTCAGATTGATTGAGAACCAGCAGAAGCAGACGAGGCTATACAGGCATTTTGCACAGAATGGCCATATGCCGCAGTTCATTCCACTGGAGCATGAGACATACTGGAACAAGACTCATTGCTTACAGAAAGAATTAGAGTCTTAATATCTTTTTTCCCAATGGCCTAAATGACAGATAATATGACCAAGAAAAAAAGATTTTAGGGTCCTGTGTTGTGTGCTCATCATAAAATAATTGATTTAAATCATTTTAATTAATAGTGAAGTGAGTGAACCAGTGTGTTGCCAGTCTAGGCTGGTATCCCCTACCCTAAGCCTAACCCTAAGCCTGCTGAAATTCACTGGAGGATGTTGGTGTGTGCCGATCAGTAGGCTGTTTGGGTACCCATCTTGTGATACCCCAAGTCATAATGCACTAAGTCCTGTGGCAGCTCCATAGCTGATGTCCAAATGTTCGGCAACAGCAGACAACGTAATCCTTTGGCCTTCTCTGATGAATGCATTCACCACATTGATGTTGGCCTGTGTGTGCAATGCTGATGGTCGACCACATCCAGCTTTATCAGTTATGCTTGTTCTTCCTGCTTTAAATCTTTCCACCCATCCATAAACTTTGCATTTAATTAAAGGGTACATGTCTGTGTGTTGATGGATCTGTGTGTCCGTCCAGCTGAGATGTCTCTGTCATTCCAACAGATGGCGCATCACAGACATTTTTAGTAATTAAATGCATTGCATTTCATAGACATTTTTAGTAATTAAATGCATTGCATTTGATAAAATGGTAAGTGTCTGTGTGTCAGTGGATCTGTGTGTCCGTCCAGCTGTTATAAATCTTTCTCTTGTTATATCAACAGATGGCACATCAAAGACATTTTTTATTAATTAAATGCATTTCGTTTAATAAAAGGGTAAAAGTCTGTGTGTCGGTGGATGGTGCATTACAAATATATGTAGTATTGCGCTTTATTATGACAAGCAATATAATATATATTCCTATTTCATCCTAGTAGTAACTTAATAAATAAACAAATATTAGGTGGTACAGACATGGACAAATTTGTTGGTACCCCTCCAGAAAAAAAAGAAGAACCCATAATTGTCTCTGAAATAACAAAAGCAATTGGCCCCAAGTCATAATGCACCTGTGTCCTGTGTAGATCCATAGCTGATATCCATGATATCCAAATGTTCGGCAACAGCAGATAATGGAATCCTTCGGCCTTCTCTGATGAATGCATTCACCACGTTGATGTTGGCCTGTGTGCGCAATGCTGATGGTCGATCACATTGAGCTTTATCAGTTACGCTTGCTCTTCCTGCTTTAAATCTTTCCAACCATTCATAAACTGTTTATTGAGTCCCGCTGTTTTCACTTCCCTACTGAGTCAACGTCCTTCGATGAATTTCAACAGATTTCATTCTCTCTGCCCTAAAAAATTTCACTACACTGCATCGTTCAACAATGGTGAAATCCTGAAGCGGAGCGTCCATGTTCATTTGATCTAAGATGCTGCCCAAACTACCCATAAGCCATTGCAAACATGCAGTATTGTGTCAGCCTCTATCCGTTGCTGTTACTGTGTAATTTTCAAATTGTTTTTACGTTTTGATTTACTCTCATAACAATCACTGCCATACGTTGTGTCTCGACGTATTTCCTTTTGTGTGTCACAGTGTCTTTTTTTTTTTATGCTTTACTAGCAGACCTCGTGCGCTTCACTGCAGCCGCTGTAGCTGGAATAATTATGTATCTACATGCGACTTATAGAACTTCTTTATATACAACATTTTTGGTTTGTCCTCCTGGAGCCAAAATATATAAATTTTGTCTGTGACTAATTCGTGAACATGCTACATAAAAAGTAGAAACGGGAAAAGCGGCAACACCGCCGGGAACACCGGCACACCATGTCTACTAAACACTAAGAAACACTAAAATACTATTCAGTAAGTACTGCGTCTAGTAAACAGTAAATCAGTAAAGGAGAGAGGACTAAACACTAAGGAAAAAGAACGGCAAGACCACGTCAGCTGCGGAGCTCAACTCAGAGCGAAATGAAATGAATGAAATGACGTGAAGGGGTTGGATGATCACGTGACTCCCCCACCTGCCTTAACTCTCCATCCCTCTACAAACACACAAATACAGTCTCTCGGATCCCAACTCTCCTTTATATATAGATTGCTGAAAACAAATTTAATCTAACCCTAATTTAAATAATAATCTGGGGTAATAAATCTACATAACTAACCCTAACCTAACCTGTCATGTTTTAATTTTCTAATCTGGTGAGCACTGGAAGCTCAATCAACTGACTCAAACTCTTTATAAAAATCATCAACGGCTGCATAAAGACTCTGTTGATATCCTCGTTTGCGCTCCATAAGAACCTTCAGTGCCAGGATATGGTCGATGGTAGACTTCTTAGGCATAAAACCAGACTGCTCCAGCCGGTAGGTGAGCAAGTGATCACAGATCCTGTTGAGCACGACCCTAGCAAGAACCTTACCTGGCACCAAGAGCAGTGTTATCCCCCGGTAGTTACCTCAATCCAGGTGATCCCCCTTCCCTTTTCCAGTAAATTGGGATGACGCCCCCAAATGAAAGCAACAATTTCTTGCAATGCCAGGAGGACAGCCTTTCCACCAGCCTGGAGAAGTTCACCCCGGATACCACAGATCCGTGTAGCCTTCCCTACCCTCAGCTATTCAAGCTGCCCTGTGAGACATCCTGAGACTTTGTGGGATTCCCTCGAGGTTGCTGGAAATCATGGCCGGCCTGTATACTGGTACTGTGGGTGCTGTGCAGCGTGGATCAGAACCTCTATGTTTTTCCCAGTTGATTCTGAGGTTCATCAGGGGTCTGTTTTTGCTCCTACTCTGTTCAATGCTTGTATGGACTGGGTGTTGGTCAGGGTCGTGGGGTCCAGTGGCTGTGGGACATCTGTTGGTGAAGAGAGATTCACTGATCTTGACTTTGCAGATAATGCTGTGCTCTTCACTGAGTCAATGGAGGCTGTGATCGGGGCTCTCGAGAGACTGAGCGAGGAGTCTGAGTGTCTGGGCTTGTGAGTGTCCTGAATACAAACCAACATCCAGGCCTTTAATGACCTCTTGGGCACGGCCATCAGCAATGTGTCTGTCTTCGGAAAGACTGACGACCTCGTCGAGAGGTTTACTAGCCTTGGCAGTAACTTTCATGTCTCTGGTGACTCTTCCTGTGAAGTCAGTAGACGGATTGGGAGAGCGTGGGGGGTCATGAGGTCACTGGAAAGGGGTGTGTAGCACCCTTAATATCTATGCAGAAAGATGAAGATCCAAGTCTTTACAGTCCTGGTGCTTCCTGTGTTTCTATATGGTTGTGAGACATGGACGCTATCCAGAGACGAAGACTGGACTCCTTCAGTACTGTGTCTCTATGGAGAATCCTTGGGTACCGTTGGTTTGACTTTGTGTCGAATGAGCAGCTGCTCACAGAGTTCCTGCATTGTGTGGGAGCATCAGTTATGGCACTACGGCCATGTGGTGTGATTCCCCGAGGATGATCTGGCCCACATGAACCGCGCTGCTCGACCAGGCAAAGGGGACACCACATAACATCTGGCTGTGGGAGGGTGGGACTGGACCGTGTATCTGCCTGGGGGGTTGCCAACCAGGATCTTGAGCTGTTTCATCATGTGGTGTGTGTGGCAACACCCTGTACCAGTGTATGCTCCCCAACCTGACCTGACCTGAGAACTGGGCATAAAGTGGAGACCATCAAGGGGCTCACACAGCCACACTTGCCCACACTGCGCCATTTTGGTGTCACCCACTGACCTAACAAGCTTGTGTTTGGGTTGTGGGTGTGAAAGCCATGGCAGACACAGTTGTGCCCAGTACCTTTATTTTATATAGTATCTTTCATGCCATGAAACATAAGGTCATTTACAAAGCCAGCAAGACCGCCACACTAAGCAGCAGGAAACCTGCAATACTTTAAAATTTTGGAAATAATTAGCCCCTATTGTGGCTTAATTGTTCATACAGAAAGGTGTTTTTCCACTTACATTTCATCAATTAATGTTAAATGCACACAGATGCAGTGCCATTTTACAGCTTTTTATTTTATTTTATTTAATTATAGCCTGCTATTAAAGCTTCCTGTCTGCTTTGGAGTTGACTTCATGGCAAAAAAAAAATTGCACCCCTTAGTTGCACAAAATGTTCTACACACACTATTAACAATATGGGCGCCCATTCAACTTCTGTTTTCAAGACCGTCAAGTCGAGTGGCTTTATTGACATAACATTCATAAGTCATATTTGCAGTATACAGTGGCACACGACTGCAGTGCAGCAAAAATGTAAAAAACCGGACAAGTGAGAGAGGTAAAGAACTGTGCTCTGCTACCCACCGTAGTAAAAGGTCTGTCCGTGTGTCCGTCCAGCTGCTATATCTCTGTCATTCCAACAGGTGGCGCATCACAGACATTTTAGATAATTAAATGCATTGCATTTAATAAAAGGGAAAGTGTCTGTGTGTCGGTGGATCTTTGTGTTCATCCAGATCACACAGTATCTGTCATTCCAACAAATGGCGCATCACAGACATTTTTAGCAATTAAATGCATTGCATTTAATAAAAGGGTACTTGTCTGTGTGTCGGTAGATCTGTGTGTCTGTCCAGCTGCTGTGTCCCTATCATTCCAACAGATGGCACATCACAAATATTTTTACTAATAAAATGCATGGCATTTATCATTCCAGTAGATGGTACATTACAAATATTTGTAGTATTGTGTTTTATTATAACAAGCAATATAAAATATATTCCAATAGATTTCATCTCATCTTAGATGGGGAGTAAATTAATAAATAAACAAATATTAGGTACAGACATGGACAAATACGTTGGTACCCCTCCACAAAAAAAAAAGAAGATCCCACAACTGTCTGAATTACAGTACTGAAATACAGTAACAAAAGTAACTGGCCCCCATCACCATTTATTCCATAGTCGGCAATAATCAAACTTTGCTTTAGAGTTTTGATTCAACAGAATATTTTGAATGAGAACACAAATGAAAATGGTATGGACAAAAATGCTGATGGGACCCTTAACCTAATATTTTGTTGCAAACTGCTCCAGCCATGATAGGTTTGACACAGAGACATTACAACTAGATGGACACCAGGCAGACACACTGACACTTGTCCTTTCATTAAGGTGGACTAGATGTGCTGCCCATCTAAGAGGTGTTGAAATCTATAGAATCAATCTAGACCTCGGTGTTAATGTTTGCAGGTACACATGTCGTAAATGGGTGTGTGGGAATTGTTTGAATTTCATGATTGCATATGGCGCGGAACTGACCTCTCTGTACTATTGTGTCCTCTGCCTCTCCTTGAATTCAAAAGAAACACCACCAGGCACCAAAATATGGAGACTGGACAAGATCGGAAAAAAGTAATGTGGTCACTGATTACGACCGCATGGAAGTATGTGAATGAATATAATGTTGCATTAGTGCCACAATGTTTTCCGAAATTTACTATACAGGTCATAAAATGCATTATTCCCAATGTCATATATACCTATGTCTCTGCTTTTTTGTCAGTGCGGCTTTGGCATCACGGTCCAGACATACTAATGTATACTAATTCAGAGGAACACTCAGGAATAAAACTGAATAAGAAAACAAAATCATATCCACAATCATTCCCAGTCACACACACCACTCACACCAATGCATTTTGATGTGCCATCTGTTGGAATGACAAATGCAATGCATATGTCTGTTAATGCCATTTGGTATACAGTATGATTCATAAAACAACAACAACAACAACAGCAACATTTATTTATATAGCACATTTTCATACAAATAATGTAGCTCAAAGTGCTTTACATGATGAAGAAAAGAGAAAAAAGACAAAATAAATAAGGCAACACTAATTAACATAGAATAAAAGTAAGATCAGATGGCCAGGGAGGACAGAAAAAACAAAAAAAAAATAACTCCTGACGGCTAGAGAAAAAAAATAAAATCTGCAGGGGTTCTGAGGCCACGAGACCACCCAGCCCCTTCTAGGCATTCTACCTCACATAAATGACCTCAATCAGTCCTCATGGTATTCAGGGTTCTCATGGTTCTCATGATGGATTAAAGGACTTCCGGCCTTTAATCCATCAATGTAGGGCCATTTTTAATTATTATTAAGGACAGTATTAATGATTGTGATACACCATCTGTTGGAATGACAAGCACAATGCATATGTCTCTGTTAGGTGCCATTTGGTATGTGATTTGTAAATGTAGTGTTAATGCTTTTGATGCACCATCTGTTGGAATAACAAATGAAAAGCATATGTCTCTGTTATATGCCATTTGTAATGGAATTTGTAAAAGCCTTGTTAGTGTTTGGGATGTGACAAATGTAATGTATTTGACTACTACCAATGTTTGTGGCGCACCATCTGTTGAAATGATAGAGCAGTAGCAACCAGATGGACACAGACAGACACACAGAAATGAATCCTTTTATTAAGTTGGATAAACTGTAGATAAACAATCTGGAAAGAAACAGCAATACCAGACCGGTTAAGTCTGCAGATGATACCAGACTAAGTGGAAAGGCAGATAATGGAGACAAAGCAGAATCTTCACAGAGGGGCCGCACACAGGCTTGGGCAGATGTATGGCAGATGACATTTAATGTCAGTAAATGTAAAGAATTACACATAGGAAGGAAAAATGTGAGGTTTGAATACACAATGGGAGGGCTGAAACTTCAAAGCAATGGAGTGGACTGGTCATTGCTCACAACTAGATGGTGGACAGAAGCCATTAAGAGGGCTAATACGATGTTATGTTATATAGGGCCCCTGATGTGCAGAGTACAAGTCAATGGAGGTTATGTATGTTAAAAATACATTTAATTTTATTGTATTGCATATGGCAGCACAGTGGGGCAGTGGGTAGCGCTGCTGCCTCGCAGTTAGGAGACCCGGGTTTGCTTCTCAAGTCCTCCCTGCATGTAGTTTGCATGTTCTCCCCGTGTCTGCGTGGGTTTCCTCCGGGTGCTCCGGTTTCCTCCCACAGCCCAAAGGCATGCAGGTTAGCTGCACTGGTGATCCTAAAATGTCTCTAGTGTGTGCTTGGTGTGTGGGTGTGTGTGCCCTGCGGTGGGCTGCCACCCTGCCCGGGATTTGTTCCTGCCTTGCACCCTGTGTTAGCTGGGATTGGCTCCAGCAGACCCCCATGACCCTGTGTTAGGATATAATGGGTTGGACACTGACTGACTGTATTGTATATTCAGTACATTTTGGACACTACAGCAATAAATTGCTCTCACTTCTATCACTATCCTGATGAAAAATGAAAATAATCCAAGGAAAAATGATGCTGTGAACTTAGCGAATGCTCACTGACAACTAAATTAAATGGCAGGATCTCAAAGTTCTCTAACTGTATGGCTCCAAGATCCATCTGACGTCAGTCTGTCAGGTGAACCTGTCTTTGAACATTAAGAAATGTTCAGTATGTAGAAACATTCCTTAACATTCCCAGGGAAAGTACATCGTCTTCGGCATCCAGTGCTTGGATTAGCCCCCCCACTAGTGTCCTTCACTTGGCTCCAATCCGGTGTTGAACAAAACAACTCTTATTAAACAACAGTTCTTTTTTTCCCCTTACTTAAGTCTTTTCCTGTAAAACCTCTTACCACCAAACCTCATAGGGAATCCCCTCACTTTGAATGAAGACTTAAAGAAGCTTCTTAAAAGAGAATGGGAACAAACATCCGTAATGAATCTGATACTACGTGTGCTTCACAACAATATTACAAAAAACAGACATAGCAGCACAAGAGAAAGTCCAGACAAGAGCAAAGAGTCTTATTCAGGACCACGGAGAGAGAAAACATTAATGGAAGCTAATGGAGTATCAGAGAAAATGGAAGGAGACCCTACAAAATGTTGGGGTCTCCCAGAGATCACCAGTTATTAGCTAAAAAGGTAACAAAAAAAAGCAAAATAACAGTTTAGTTTGTTAATCTTTTTTTTTCTCTCATGACCCAATCTTGCTTTCATGTTTCAGCCAGCATTTCTGCTCCGGCTAGGGTTCAAATCTATGTGTTTTGTCTAATTTTGTATCATTTATTTGTATTAATATTTCTTTTGTTTGTTATGTGTTTATTTGATTATGCTGCATGTGTTTTGTGGGTGGTTCCCCAAGGGGCGGGGCCACCTGCCAGTCACCGCCAGGGACTGCCCTCCTCACTCTTGATTGGATGGCCCTCCCTAGTTCCTGACTGGTTCATTTTGAGTGGAGTGTTTCTTGTCTTTAACTGTGCCTTTTGCTTTCTGAATTCCTGTGCTCTGTTTTCGACTTCACCTTTGGGACTATATCTGCTGTGGATTGACTTTCCTTTTCAGGCCCTTTCTTTGTGGTCTTAGGAGCTTTGTGTACAGTAATGCCTCCTCGATCGCGGGGATTGCGTTCCAGAATCCCCCGCGATAGGTGAAAATCTGTAAAGTAAAAACCATATGCTCATATGGCTATTTTTAGATATTTTAAGCCCTTATAAACTCTCACACACTCTTATAAACATTTCCCCCACAGTTACACAGCATAAACCCTTTGTATTCTCTTAGATATTAGGTAAGATTCATTAAAATTATGTATGTAACCACATTGTTTATATGCAGTAAAACTTAAATATTATTTTAAAGATATTGAGTGTCTCCGATATCACATATGTTACAGCCATTACGACAGACAGGCCACCAGCAATAAATACGTACAATGCAAGAAAAATTGTATACAGTAAAATGTGTGTACAGTGACACTAAATGTACGTACGTGTACTAAGTTATGTAAGTAGAAAATTAATTAATGGTTACTCACCAACAATGACTCGACGGCTTGTCCGATAACGATGAGTTTAATTTTACTGCACAACAAAGGAGAGCGTTACAGCTCTTCTAAAGGAACCTCGTCAGGCGACTGTGCAGCACCGCCGTTGTTCTTCTTCAATCCAAATCCCTAAAGCAGATTCCATCCAGACTACCGCCTTATTACGTCCACTTACAACTTGTTTTGCGCCCTGGCTAAAGGACACTGCCGCCGTAGATCTTATATTCTTTTCCTCCTTTTTAAATAAAAAGAATCGTGGACTCATTGATGCCGTAATGACGTCCTACAGAGGTGTAGCTGTTCCCTTCCTTCAACATATCCAAAACTTTTACCTTTTTGGCAATCGTTAACATCTTCCATTGGCGCTTGGACACGGCCCCAGAAGCAGTAGCAGGAGCAGATCGTTTTGGAGCGATAACGAAGGGCTTCACTATGCACAAAGATTTGCCCAGAGGGGACTGGGTGGTCTCATGGTCTGGAATCCCTACTGATTTTATTTTTTTTCTCCAGCCGCCTGGAGGTTTTTTGTGTTTTTTCTGTCCACCCTGGCCATTGGACCTTACTTATTCTATGTTAATTAATGTTGACTTATTTTTATTTTTTATTGTGTCTCTTATTTTTCTATTCTTCATTTTGTAAAGCACTTTGAGCTACATTTTTTTGTATGAATATGTGCTATATAAATAAATGTTGTTGTTGTTGTTATGCACAAAGATAAACACAAAAGAGCCCAAAAGTTAACTCTTAACACAGCGAAACACGTTGATGCTGAATGAGCGAGACAAGACTTCCTGGTTAACGCCGCGGAATCGAATTCGGCACTCCGTCGCTGTGCCAATCAGTACACAGGAACTTAATCGCGTGCTCTGATTGGGTAGCTTCCCAGCCACCAATAGCGTCCCTTGTATGAAATCAACTGGGCAAACCAACTGAGGAAGCAAGTACCACAAATAGAAAGACCCATTGTCCGCAGAAATCTGCAAAGCAGCGAAAAATCTGCGTTATATATTTAGATATGCTTACATATAAAATCCGCGATAGAGTGAAGCCGTGAAAAGCGAAGCGATATAGCGAAGGATTACTGTATTGTCAAAATGAGCCATTTATTTAAAAAGATTTTTCAAAGCCCCTTTTTGTATCTAGTCAGGGTTTTGCTGGTATTTCCCCCACTATAGGGCAACCTTTGAATTGCTTTTGAGACTTCCGAGTCACGACACTTGCCCTTCTTAGTGTCTGTGATACCCAGTCAGATGGGGAGAGGGGAGTCCCCACTTGGAGTCATGGGGCTGGGGGGCGCTGGGAGATTTGACACTGACGTCATGGCGGAGCAACATCAATTGCTTAAACAACTTGCGGCAACCAATCGTGAGACAATTTGCAAGTGGAGCCATTCACATTAAATACAATGACGAGTCAAGACCCCATGTGACGCAACAGCAGCATCCCGCATCCCAGAAATGAGCCATAATTTAATAAAGCGTGGCTGCCTTTTAGGTAATGTCGGTTAGCACTTCTGTGGCTCGATGAGGGTCCAGCAGTCACAGGCCCTTCAGGACACAGAGACTGAATGTCGACTTCCAGTCACTTATATGGAGTAGGTGGGACTTGTAGAGACCCCCAGAGGGGTCATCATTGCTACTATTAGGACTCCTCCTCCACTCAGTTAGTGCATGTGCTGCCTCACAACATGTCTTCATGATGATCTGAACCTCCAACACACTCCTTCAGCGCACGGGCATAACAGGCCAATGGATGACTGCGGACTCCCTGACCAGATTATCAATGCCACTTTTCTTTCAGTTGGACCCCGTATCTGTGGCACACGTCTTTCTTATGCCATCCAGTTCCAACCAGCTGGGAAGCCACAGGGCCAGAGGGCCGACTATGGAGGACGGGCGGCTCGCTAATGAACCCCAGCAGCTCTCTGCGGTGCGCCTGCCAGCACAGGCACCTCCGGGCTCGCCTTGCGCTCGGCCTGATGTGGGGTAATTAAGGATCACTTCTGCGGTCTCTTTGAAGCCGCGTCTTTTCATTTTCCTCTCGCCGTCCCCACCCACCCACGCATTGAAGGGTCCTCGCTCCTTGACGCGTGCTCACCAGATGAAACGAGGAGGCCTTCCTGGATAACTGGGCTCAAGGACTCTTGGCCCTGCTCTTTGAAGGCCACATCCTTCTTGGACAAACGCTATACCAGACTGCCATACTTGATAGTGGTGGACCTTAAAAGGCGGCTACTGGATGGCACATTTAGCCATTTCTACATGACTGCAGGCCTGTGGTGCTGCCTGAGGCTTCAAATGGCGGCTTTTCATGTTTCTGTTTGATGTTACACATCTTGAACGCGTTTTTGGGCCCTGAAGTTCATTGACAGGTCTCTGCTTCTTCTTCAACCTATAAGAGAAGTGGCAGGCAATCCTTTTATATACAGCACCTTTAAGAGCTGTCTGGCAATCTGCACTTCATTACAAGTCTCGACCAATCTTTCTATATAGTGCCTTTTACACCTCCCATTAGACATTCACTGGACCCCTCAAAGCTTATGATATACAAAAAAATGCGGTAAAGCTCCAGTCCAGAATGAACCGCAGAAGACCTCCAGTTTGTGGCTGTTGGCTTTCACACAACTTGAAATTAAGAGCGCAAATGACACAGGGGGTTGGATGTGCATCCCGGGCGAGAGGAGGGGATGGTTCCTTATCTGAACAGACAGATGGACATCCCAACCAGGATAAAGGAAGGAGCCAGACCCGGAAGTGATGGACGGACATACCACCAGAAGAAGAAGAAGACGTCTTGGGACTGGGGACTCTTTAGTCCTCTTTAGTGACCCTGAATATCAGTGCCCAGTATGGAACCGGTAGGGCATGCTGGGAATTGTAACCCTGCTAGGGTCCCTGGATGCCGCGTAGGGGCTCCCTACAATAAGACTTTCATATGACCTGGAAGTGTTTCCACCAGGCAGGCACCCTGGTACCGGAATTACTCAATAAAAGGGGACTGCACTCCCTGGTCCAGTTGAGTCGGAGCTGGGAGGGAGGAAGGCGACCCTCGACCTGGAGGTGAGTGGAATGTTGGATTGTGGAGAGAGAGATTACTTGAGCTTGAGATCCAAATAAACCTTCCATTATTTGAACCCAGGACTCTTTGTGTTTTCCTGTTTTGGGGGGGTTTGGAGCTCGCTGACGCCCCTGAATTATATCACAAGAGCCAAGTTGTGAAGGTGCTATATAAAATGGTCGACTAATTGTGCAGCTTTTACATCTGAGTCTCATGGGGGCTGCTACTTGTGTGGTTAAAGTGCCTCGCCAATGGGACGCATTACAAGAGGCGCCATAAAGAAATCAGTAAAAGATATCGAGGAAGTAAAGCATCGAGATCCACGTTGCCGCGTTTTAGCCTGCTGTGCTGCCACGTGCTCAGCTTCTGCTCACATTTACTCATCCGTTTATTAAATCAGGAACAAACCCCTCAACAGAGTGCCAAGTCCATCACGAGATGAACACAAACACACAGATGAGGGGCCAATTTGGCATCGCCAGCCCACCCAACCTGCATGACTGTGGGGGGAGGAAACCCACACGGACACGTGGAGAACATGCAAACTTGAACCCCAGGCAGGAGTGCTACCACCTAGCCATGGTCACATTTGTATTGTATTGACCTCCCTTTTTTATTGACACCCACTGCACCCCCAACCTACCTGGAAAGGGGTCTCTCTTTGAACTGCTTTTCCATGGTTTCTTCCATTTTTTTTGGGAGTTTTTTCTTGTCTTCTTAGGCTGGGGGGCTGTCAAAAGACAGTGCCTGTTAAAGCCCATTGCACCACTTCTTGTGTGATTTTGGGCTATACAAACATAAATTGTATTGTATTGTATTGTGTTGTATTGTATTGTATTGTATTGTATTGTATTGTATTGTATTGTATTCTGCGGTGGGCTGGTGCCCTGCCCGGGGTTTGTTTCCTGCCTTCCACCCTATGCTGGCTGGGATTGGCTCCAGCAGACCCCCGTGACCCTGTAGTTAGGATATAGCGGATTGGATACTGGATGGATGGATGTATTGTATTGTATTTACATTTTCTATTAGTTTGCAGCACTTTGTAATGAGATGTGGTCCTTATCGTCCCCCCATTCACTTTCCTCCTGGTCAGGGCTGATCCTTCCACTTGCGCTCCAATCAGCTGCAACTTTAATCTCCAATTCTGTGCCCTCCTGCTTTTCAGATTGCCAAGTCCAGTGGGGCAGGGTGACCACAGTCAGATGGGATGCCAGCCTTATGATGGCTGCCTAAGATAACAGCCGCCGAGTAACACAGCAGTGAAGTCCTCTGGCTCCCTCTGCTGGCGTTTTGGACACGTAACATTGTACTGGTAATTGAAGCCACCTGTAGCAAGGCGTTTTAATGTTTAATGTCTTTTTTTTTATTCTATAATTCTATACAATCAAGTCATACTTATATAACAAATAACTTCATAGTCAAAATAGAAAAGATGAAAAGAAAAAAAAAATCCGAAATTAAAAAAAAAGAAAGCAGGCTCAAAAAGAGGCAAAACCTAAAATGTCTTAATGCTTAGAATTACATCCCGATGAGTCGAAACAAAATTATTTTGAAGTCTAAAATTTAAATAGTCCAGAATTTAAATTTCAAAAAATTCATTTTTCGCTTCATTGGTTGCACATTCTGCGTGCGTAATCCCCCAGAAACCACCAGGCTGAGGTTGGCCACATTTTTGCCCATTGTGCTTATTCAGATTTTCCAGTCCACCTTAAAGTCTGCTGTGTTTTGCCTATTTAGCCCAGCAGATGTCGCTGAAAGTTGACTTTTGAGCATATTGGGTTTAAAAATTGCAAACTTTCACGTCCTCATTATAGTGGTTAAGGCTTTAGACATCACGCCCTGAGGTTGTGGGTTCAAATCCCACTACTGACACCACTGTGTGACCCTGAGCAAGTCACTTCACCTGCCTGTCCTCCAATTGGAAAAATAAAAGTAATATATCTCAAACGTCACCTTGGATAAAGGCATCTGCCAAATAAATAAATAAATCTTAATGCTATTGCCTTATCTTTTCTTGTGCACACAGTCAACCAATAATGACAACATGGGGCTGGGAACACACCCGTGCCCCACTGCAAATGTGTAGAGCGACAAGAAATTTGGCTGTGGATTTTTTTGATCTGTAACCCTCTGTATATGGCACTTGTAAAGATGTGCTCAACCGACTTAACACGCTGTGGCAGCTTATCACAAACATTTGAGGTAAGAAATTACATTAATACAAATGTTTGTGATGTGCCACCTGTTGGAATGACACACTGACACATCCTTTCATTATGATGAACTAACTGTGCTGCCCGTCTAAGACGTGTTGCAATCTACATAATCAATCTAGAGCTCAGTGTTAATGTTTGCAGTGAACCATCTCTTAGAATGTATTTTTAAATTCATGAACTAATCAAATGTATTGCATTTGTCATTCCAACAGATGGTGCATCACAGACATTTATTGTAATAAAATGCCTTACTGTAAATGTTTGTGATGTGTCATCTGTTGGAATGACAAATGCAACACATTTGTCTCTGTTATATGCCATTTGTATGGGATTTGTAAAAGCAATGTTAATGTTTGTGATGTGCCATCTGTTGGAATGACAAATGCAATGCATATGTCTCTGTTATATGCCATTTGTATGAGATTTGTAAAAGCAATGTTAATGTTTGTGATGTGCCATCTGTTAGAATGACAAATGCAATGCATATGTCCCTGTTATATGCCATTTGTATGAGTTTTGTAAAAGCAATGTCAACGTTTGTGATGTGCCATCTGTTGGAACGACAAATGCAATGCATATGTTTGTGATGCACCATCTGTTGAAATGGCAAATACTTCTTAACTGGATGGACACACAGATGATTATCCTATTATTAAGATGGATGTATTGGTATTTTTAAGGCTGTTAACTGTATTCTGTGTTTTACTCCTTTTTAGCTGTGTTTGCCTACAAGTGAGAAGCACCTACTGCAGTAACCCTGTCTGTGTGTCTGCCTGACTGCATGGAACAACTCGGCCTCCCCTGGAGAAATTTCATTGCAATCTGGCACACTGATTCTTGACATGAATGTATCAAGACAGTTCAGTTTTCATTGAGACATCTCAAATACACTCACTGGCCATTTTATTAGGTACACCTGCTCAATTGCTTGTTAACGCAATCATCTAATCAGCCAATCACAGGGCAGCAAGTCAATGCATTCCGGCCAGTAGACGTTGTCAGGACAACCTGCTGAAGTTCAAACCGAGCATCAGAATGGAGAAGAAAGCTGATTGAAGTGACTTTGAACGTGCCATGGTTGTTGGTGCCAGACTGGCTGGTCTGAGTATTTCAGAAGCTGATGACCTTCTGGGATTTTTATGCACAAACATCTCTAGGGTCAGAACTGGTCATCAACAACATGAAAGTAGAGATTCATCCTGCCTTGTATCAATGGTTCAGGATGGTGCTGGTGGTGTAATGCTGTGGGGGATATTTTCTTGGTACAATTTGTGCCCCTTAGTACCAACTGACCATCGTTTAAATGCCATAGCCTACCTGAGTATTATTGCTAACCATGTCCATCCCTTTATGATGGCTCCTTCCAGCAGAGTAACATGCCACATCACAAACCTCCAATCATCTCAAACTGGTGTCTTGAACATGACAAATAGATCAGCTGTAGTCAAATGGCCTCCACAGTCACCAGATCTCAATCTAACACCTTTGGGATGTGGTGGAGTGGGAGATTCACATCATGGATGTGCAGCGACTGCGTGATGGTGTTATGTCAAAAGGACCAAAATCCCTGAGGAATGTTTCCAGCACCTTGTTGAATCTGTGCCATAAAGACATACGGCTGTTTTGAAGGCAAAAGGGGGTCCAACCCGCTACTAGCAAGTGTCTATACAAAGTTTCAACATTTCAAAACCTCCCATCGAAAAGTGCTGCCGAATCCACATACTTGTCTAAGAGAGAAACATTCTGTTGTTGTTCTTTATTTTGCCTTATACAATTTCTCATATTAGGAATTTGTTAGTTTTCACATACCCCTTGGGGTCAGAGCATAGGGTCAGCCATTGTACAGCAACCCCTGGAGCAATCGCAGGTTAAGGGCCTTGCAAAGCAGGATCTCTGTTGGCAGTGACCGGCAACCTTCGGGATACCAGCGCAGATCCTTAGCCTCAGAGCTACCACTCTGCTCTTCTGTGTAACATCAACTAAGAATTAGTTTACTATTTAAATTGTCCCTTGACAATGATTACATTAGCTTTTTCACCTCTGATAGCTGCTAGTGATGGCAAACAGATCCCCAGTACAGGAGGATGACACACCAGCAGGATGCGTGCACAGGTAGGAGCTCTGGGCCAGGAGCTGTTTCTACACACGTGGAGCGGCAGTCCTCTGTTGGCAAATCCGGCTTGGTGTGTGCAGAACACTCGGCATCAGCACATTGTTTGTCCTTCATGAAATCTTTCCAGCTACTTCACCGGAAACAGAGGAGAACCAGTGCGTCAGCATCTCATGCCTCCCGATGCTTTAAGTTGTAACAGGAATGTTCAATGATCTTCACGACTAGTAAAAGTTAAAAAAAAAAATAAAAAATTTGGCAACAAAAACCAAAGGTTATCTAGATTATCAGGTTATCAATGCGTCAATTGCGATCGACCGGTAGATCGCAAAGGTAGTGCAGGTAGACCGCGTTGCATTCAAAAAAAATTTTTTTTAACGTTACTTTATCATATATCCTCCCTATGGCATTTGCCACTTGATTGACATACAGGGTGGCCAGTCTGAGATCTCCTTTCTCCTAAGACACTGGTCATCACACGCACGATCAAACACGCGAGCTACTGCAAAACTCTGGCTGTGATCTAGTTAGCCTTCCAATTTATATCGACTGAAGAAGGGATTTATCAAAAAATGTTTAGGGAGGGTATAGGCTTTATGTGGAACTGGAAGAGGATTTTTTTTCTTACAATGTCACAATCAAAGTGCGTTTGTCTGACATCTGCAGTTCGATCCCCGATGAGGGGTGCAGTGGAGTGTGTACGCCTGATGAGCCCAAAATAGGACGAAACACGTGTTGCGTACTCTTTGCATTATTTGACAGTTAACTATGTAACATTCTATGATCTGCTTCTCGCAACTGAGAGGGCACCCATGGTGGATGTTTGCTGACTTGCAGACCAACCACACGCGTTACCTGGTAACCACCCATACAATCAGATTGTGATTTAGACTTTGAATGATATATATATATATATATATATATATATATATATATAGATAGATAGATATATATATATATATATATATTGTGAAGGATGGCCGGCCATTTATCCCGGCCAATACCCCCAAGCTGCCAGGTGGAGCCCTCCTTGCAGCATGGAGGTCCCCAGAAGACCAGCAGGGCATCATGGACAATGGAGTTTTATGCAAAGCCCTGCTGGATGCCGTGGGGGCCACAGGAGGGAGCTGCAGGGAGGACCGAGGGCTTCTTCGTGCCCTGTGACCCGGAGGTTCGTCATAGGAAGAGCAACGGACTTCCGGGTTGAAGAAAAGAACCTTTACCTGACCCGGAAGTGATTGAGGATCACATGGATTGGCGATTGAGAACACTTCGGGTCAGGGATTATAAGGACTGTGGGAGCTCCCAGACGGCGAGCTGAGCTGGGTGGAAGGGTGGCAACGCGTCTGGGAGCTGGAGGATTGTGTATTAGTAGTTTATTGGTGATTTATATGAGTATTGTGGTGAAGAGTGTGCTTTGTGCACTGTGGACAGGGGTTCAAGGGAGCGAGAGTGCCCCCTATCGTTCACAATATATATATATATATAATTTTTAATGTAGGTAGATCATTTCGACCTGGTCATTTTAAAAGTAGCTCACAAGCTGAAAAAGTGTGGGCACCCCTGATCTAGATAGACATTGTCACACACATGCTAAAGGGCCTGAATATTAGTAATTCCATGCCAGACTAGGGGGTGGCGAGGTGCACTAACTGTCTCTCTCAACCACTTACAGACTATTCTTGGGAAATCTCACCTGGTTCTGGCACCTCTGATGATGTCACTTCCGGCTCAGGTGCTGCCAATGACGTCACTTCCTCCACTTGCCTTTAAAGCCACCATCTTACCTCCATATCATTAGTTCAGTTGTGGACTCCGATCTGTAAAGATCTGTGATTTATTTTCAACCTTTTGCAGTCAGGACATAATATAGAGGTGGCTGCTCCAAACCTTCTTGATGTCTTTATGTGATATTTGTGACAGTCTGAATGATGTACCCTGAGGTGTGTAAGGTAATCAACGTTTACTGAGTTCTTACAAAGGACTTGCTGAGTGGCTTTGCAGCTCTCTTTAAAAGTGCTGTCTGCCCCTTGAAAAGTGACAATGTGAAATGTGACCATCTCCTCCTGCAGGCCTTTGACACGTCATCGATGTAGAGCAAAGCAAGAGTGACAAGAGATCAAGCATTGCTTAATCTACTGTAGATACTACAGGGTTTGGACGGGCATTCCGACCAGAAAAGGGGGGATCCTGACAGGCAGATGGGCATACCAACCAGGAGAGAGGAAGAAGCCAGACCTGCAAGTGAGCGGATGACCAGAAGGCCCACCGGAAGATGTCCCTGTGGACTCTTTATTCCCCCAGGATGGTAGATGGTAGTAGCCCTGGATATTTGGTGCCCAGTACGGAACCAGTAGGGCATGCTGGGAAGTGCAGTCCAGCAACACAGCCCTGCTGGGGTCCGTTGGTGGCACAATGGAGGCGTTGCAGGAAGATGTGCTCCCTAATAAATGGGAGTACAGTATGACCCGGAAGTATTCCCATTGGGCAGTAGCCCTGGCACCGGAAGTACTCCTGGCTCTTTAAGGGACGGCACTCCCTTATTCAGGCGAGTCGGAGCTGGGAGGAAGGAAGGCAACACACGACTGGAGGAGGGCACTGAGATGGTGAGAAGAAAAAAGAAAACCTGTGTTTGTACTTTGGCAACTATGTGGAGGTATTGTGTGGAGTAAACCTTCCATTATTTGAACCCAAGACTCTCTCTGTGTTTGTGTGTTGGGGTTTGGGGCTTGCTGATGACCCAATTCCATCACACTACAAAGATATTCTAACATGGCCTGGACACATTTGTTTGTACCCCTAGAAAAATATAAAGTGCTCAAAAAAATGAAAGGAACACTTTGAAAACACATCAGATCTCAATGGAAAAACAAATCATGCTGGATATCACAACTGCTATGGACTGATATGGTAATGGGTTAGGAATGAAAGGATGGCACATCATCTGATGGAAATGAAAATGATCAACCTACAGAGGGCTGAATTCAAAGACACCCTGAAAATCAAAGGGAAAAAATGATGTGGCAGGCAGGCAGGCGAGTCCATTTGGCCAAAATTTCATAGCAGCAACTCTAAATCATACTTAGTAGTTTGTATTGCCCCCTCACCACAAGCTTGTATGCATGCCTGACAACGTCATAATGAGATAACGGATGGTGTCCTGGGGGATGTCCTCCTAGATCTGGACCAGGGCATCACTGAGCTACCTGAACAGTCTGAAGCGTCGGATGGACCGAAACATAATGTCCCACCCAGAAGTGTTTTATTGGATTGAGGTCAGGCGAGTGAGCGTGGGGGGCAATCATTGGGATCAACTCCTTCATCCTCCAGGAACTTCCTGCATACTCTCGCCACATGAGGCCGGGCATTGTCGTGCGCCAGGAGGAACCCAGGACCCACTGCACCAGTATAGGGTTTGACATTGGATACAAGGATTTCATCCAGAAACCTAATGGCAGTCAAAGTGCCGTTGTCTAGCCTGTAGAGGTCTGTGCATTCTACTATGGATATGTCTCCCTAGATACTGACCCACCACCAAGCTGCTCATGCTGAACGATGTTACAGGCAGCATAACGTTCTCCATGGCTTCTCCAGACTCTTTCATGTCTGTCACATGTGCTCAGGGTGAACCTGCTCTCATCTGTGAAAACTAGAGGGCGCCAGTGGTGGACCTGTCAATTCTGGTATTCTATGGCAAATGCCAATCGAGCTCCATGGTGCCAGGCAGTCAGCACAGGGCCCACTAGAGGACGTCGGGCCCTCAAGCCACCCTCATGAAGTCTGTTTCTGATTGACATTCACACCAGTGGCCTGCTGGAGGTCATTTTGTAGGCTCTGGCAGTGCTCATCCTGTTCCTCAGATAGGAGCAGATACCGGTGGTTCCTGCTGATGGGTTAAGGACCTTCTACGAGGGGCCCTGTCCAGCTCTCCTGGAGTAACTGCCTGTCTCCTGGAATCTCCTCCATGCCCTTGAGACTGTGCTGGGAGACATAGCAAACCTTCTGGCAATGCCACTTATTGACGTGACTGCCATCCTGGAGAATTTGGACTACCTGTGCCAGCTCTGTAGGGTCCAGGTATCACCTCATGCTACCAGTAGTGACACTGACCGTAGCCAAATGCAAAACGAGTGACAAAACAAATGAGGAGGGAAAAATGTCAGTGGCCTCCCTCCACCTGTTAAACCATTCATTCCTGCTTTGGGGGTCGTCTCATTGTTGCCCCTCTAGTGCCCCTGTTGTAAAATTCATGAATACCAAAGCAGCTGAAACTGATGAACAAGCCCCTCTGCTACTTAACTGACCAGATCAATAGCCCAGAAGAGGATTACCTATAAAGAGAAGGACAGAAATTGAGCAGGAGAGCAGAATCGGGTCCATCCAGTGAAAAGAAGGAGAATCGGTTGGAATGCCCAACAGCACAGCAAACTGCATGGCGTTTCAAAGGTGGATCATCGCTCTGGGGGGTCCTGAGGCAAAGTGATGGATCTGTCAGTAGGAGGGAGCCAGGCTCAGAGCATTCTCCTTACTTAACATTCAGAGGTGGCTGAGATGAATGAGGAGGCCTTGAGGTTACGCAGGGGAGATGAGACCAATGACGTGGTGGCCGAGTTGGATTTTGTGTTTCACACTCAAGCAGCTAATGTGGCCCAATGTCCATTCATTTTCTGAACCCACTTCTCCCAATTCGAAGCAGCAGGGTTTGACTGATTAGTATTTTCTTTTTATTTAAAATTTCCAATTGTTGGAATTTTAAAAATATCACTTTAATGAGCAAAAAAAAAACCATAAAGTTCATTAAGACATTATCCTTACTTCAGAGAGTATACAATAATACAAATGACCAACCAGATCTTTATATTGGCTGCATTATTAATCTCAGGTTTATATAGCGCCTTTCACAGTGATGGAAGAAAACTTTTTTTTTTTTTTTGGAAGATACCCGCTTCACTTGTACCCGACTGCTCTCTCATTATCCACAGAACGGGGCTGGGGGCAGTGGGGTTGCCAGGTTTTATGACTTAGGGCTTAGGGCATTGGACTGAAACCCCTTAAGGCTGCCATGTTAGTCCTCCTATGTCAGCTCCATTTGCTTGGTTCCAACTGTACTTGTAAAGCCCCTTGGATGGAGGCCTCTGTCAAACATACAGTCATTATAAATTCCTCTGCCAAGGTACGGACATCAATCAAACAAGCTACCAAATCTACACGCTCTTCATGCTGTGCAGCCTGGTCATTCTGAACCACCCATCTTATTGCCAGCGGTACAGGCTGGATCCTTGTAGAACTGCCATTGTGATGCCCAAATTAAGATGGGCGATTTCTACACTGAAACATGAAATGTAAACGACATCCCATGAATATGGCGGACCACTATCCAGCCAGCAAGGGTTTCCTTTACTTTTTTAAGATCACAAAAAGTTGAAGCTTATTCTGGCAACACTGGGTACAAAATGCAGGGACCAAGTTTAGACATGGTGGCACGGTAAAATGACACAGCGCTAGTTAGTCATGTAAGTTGCCCTAACATGGGAAGAATGTGCAAGTTCTACAAAGAAATGAAGCCAGGGTTTGAACCCATGTCCTTTAATGGATTATAAAAATAGACACGTAACCCTGGGGCCTACTTTCCAAATTGGTTCTGCATTAATTCTGATGATGATCCATTTTTGAAATTCCTACAAACTGAAAATGTAGGATTTCAGGTTACGTAACTTTCATGTAAAGGCGCCATATAAAGTACGCATCACAGTACCTGATGGCCTTGTCTCAATTCTTAAATCCCTTTTGAGCCAAAACAGTCCCCACCCACTAAAGACTAAAAAAAAGGGAGTGGCTTGTGAGGTTACAGCTCATTAGCCTAGTCTCCACCCACTAAAGACTGAAAAAAAAAGGAGTGGCTTGTGAGATTACAGCTCATTAGCCTAGTCTCCACCCACTAAAGACAGAAAAAAAACCAGAGTGGCTTGTGAGGTTACAGCTCATTAGCCTAGCCCCACCCACTCACTGGTTTTCTGTCTGTAGTGGGTGGGGCGAGGAGGAGGAGCTTATTTTAATAAGCTTCTGTTTCTACTTCTTGTGTATTGGATCAAACTGGATGATCCCCAATAGCACCCCCTTGCTGGATACATAAGAAGACCAAATGTGCATACTGGGAATAGCAGAGCATCTGCCTGACCCGGGCTGGAATCCTTCCCATTTTGTTTTTTAGTAATCCATCTGAAAAGTACATAAGGTAACATTCTGCTGCCATTTTTCTCAAGTACTCACTAGTCAGGATTTTGGGCAAGATGGACAGTTACACAGGTTTCTTGATCTCTGTCAGAAGATGAGGGAATCAAATTTTGTAAACATTTGGCTGTCATTACTGCTATTCTCTATCTGTGCGCCGGTTCCGTGGAAATTGAGGATTCTGGATTTTCATTTGGATTTGAAGTTCCAGCTGCCTTCTTGATGTAGATATGCAAATGTTAGAATAAAATATCAAACGTGTCTTCTGGGTTCAGGAGCTGGCAGATCTGACCCCCCCCCCTCCCATAAGGACCCCTATGCACAGCTTCAATGGGGGCGACAGCAAAATGAGGTTTATAATGTCAATTATGGCGACACAAAAAGGGAAGAGATGTCTAGACTAGGACTGGAGGAGCAAAGTGAAACTGAACAGGTCCACCATGGCACCACCTAGTGCTCTTCAGTTCTGTCCTTACTCAGTCTCATGCCATTGCTGGTGCCTCCTGTGCCCACCTCCACCGAGTGATGGCACCTGCTACTGTTCGTGATGTTTAAAAACCTTAAAGTACATAAAAGAATTAAATCTGCTGCCAGTCCAATCACCTTCTCCAATTTGACAGCTTATGCCTCTTGATGTGGCGGGGGGGCTGTCACTTTCCAAAAAATAGTAAACGCTCAGAAGTCACTCAGGATGCTGATGTCAGCAAACTCCTTGCGATACCGATGGGCATAGAGTGCCAGGAGGAAGGACCATTTCAGGGAGATGAAGCTCCACACACAAGACAGGTAGTAGCTTGTTGGATCTGTGATACCTGCAAAGCAAATGTTAAAAACAATTAGGTGGTCTCACACCCATAAATTCCACCCCATCCAAACAAGTGTGGCTTTGCTGGTATGAGAGCCAGATGTGAAATTAAATCCCGCTATTGGCTCCCTGCCTTGTGACTCCTCAATCGGTGGCCTGATTGGTGAGCTGTATAGTACAGTGGGGACTGTGTGACAGAGATGGAGGCCAAGTGACAACACCAGGAAACACCAGGTTGATTCTTAAATGTATTACAATCCAGAATTTATGGATTCATGGCAAACTGAAAATTTAGGACCTTGAGTTATGTAACTTTCATGCAAAGGTGCCAAATAAAGTAAGCATCATTGTGCCTGATGGCCTCGGCTCATTCTTAAATCCCTTATGAGCCTTTACAGTCCCCACCTACGAAACAGGAGTGGCTTGTGAAGTTACAGCTCATTAGCCTAGCCCCACCCACTCACTACTAACGTAAAGTACCCTATAAATAAAATTATCATTATTATTATTATTGTTATTACTGTCTGTAATGGGTGGGATAAGAAAGAGGAGCCTATTTCAATACGATTCTGTTTTTACTTCATGTGTATTGGATCAAACTGGATGATTCCTAATAGCACCCCCAATATCTGATGGACACCAAATGTCCACACTGGGAATAAAGGCAGACATCTGCTAGGCCAGCTCAGGACCATTCAGCACACAGAAAACAAGAGGGATGACACTCTCTACAGAGCCTGCTGACAGTAGAAACAACCATTCATGGAGCTCCTGGGAACAATGCAGTTATCCTAGCTTGTAACTGAAGGTGGTCATCATATAGAGAATGAGATTCATTGTCCAGGATAATCAACAGCATCTTAAATGACCTCATGATCTACCACTTCTTCCAGTAAGTCCAGTCTGACTCCCAAGATAGCCTTTTTTATCAGTTTATTTTGTCTGTTTGCATCACCTTCACTAATGCCATTTCCCCCAGCACACTACAACAACATTTATTTATATAGCACATACATCCATCCATTGTCTAACCCGCTGAATCCGAATAGGGTCACGGGGGTCTGCTGGAGCCAATCCCAGCCAACACAGGGCACAAGGCAGGAACCAATCCTGGGCAGGGTGCCAACCCACCGCAGGACACACACAAACACACCCACACTACCCACACACACACTAGGGTCAATTTAGAAACACCACTTGATGGTGAAGGTCATGTGGACTTCTGGCCTTTAATCCATCAATGGCTATGGCATAGAAAATGGCACTGGCTGCTACAAGCTGGAAGAAAACATGTAAGGGTGGCCTGCATACACCAAACAACCTCAGCCTCCTCAGTAAACAGAGCCGACTCTGATCCTTCTCACAAACTGATGGCCTCTGTGTTGTTACTCTACTCGTCTATCTATCATATAGTGCCTTTCATATCTATCTATCTATCTATCTATCTATCTATCTATCTATCTATCTATCTATCTATCTGTCTATTTGTCATTGTCAACTGTTGGCTTTATTTTTGGTATTAAGTATACTCAGAGACAGAGAAAACAAGTGTGTGCTGGGAAATTATCTACTGGGCCAAGCAAAACTGTCAATCCTCAAAACCAGGAGGAACAGAGAAAAAAACTCAAAGACCACTGATGTGCTCTTGATGTTTAAAGTGCTGGTAAAGTGCCGATTGAAGGTGGAATTCACTTACCATCAACTCATTGGAGACATGCAGACCTTCTGTGATTTATGGGGGCTTGGGGGGGCTTTGTGTTCTGTTGAGAAGGGCAAGCTGGTGACTGGGTGGTGACTTCTTTAAATGTCCTTCAAAATATTTATATACTGGATGATTGAAAGCTCAGAATAGGAGACTCCTGGGAAATACAATGCTGTGTGTATAATGGAGAGCGATGTACGGAGTATGAGACGAGTACAGGGGGAGTAATGGTGGAGTAGAATGATTATGAAATGTGTGTTTATTTATGGACAATTATTTATTATTTATGTGTGGATCAGGAGGCATGTATAAGGGAATAGTGGGTTAATGATCAAATTATGAATTACATATTTAATATGGAAATTCTGTACTTTATGTGTGGAGTAAGAAGCGTGCACGGGGCAATAGTAGTGGAGTAATGCAACATATTTATTAACTGCATACGACTGCTGTGTTCATGTTTTTTTTTTTGGTCATTGCACGAAGTAAAGTTAAATTTTAATATTAAAATAATCTATTAATATGCAGAGTGGGAGGAGTGTAAAGGGGGAGTAATGGTGGTCTTTGTGTTATAATGAATTACCATTTGATTTTCTTATTAATGTGCGGAGTAGGAGGAGTGTAAAGGGGGAGTAGTGGTGGTCTTTGTATTATAATGAATTGTTAACTTTTTGATTATATTATTTATGTGCGGAGTAGGAGGAGTGTAAAGGGGGAGTAGTGGTGGTCTTTGTATTATAATGAATTGTCAACTTTTTGATTATATTTATGTGCGGAGTAGGAGGAGTGTAAAGGGGGAGCAGTGGTGGTTGTCTGATACAGACTTTTTTGTTAATATCCTGAATATTGGGATTGTTTGTCTTATGACTGTATATTTTGTTATTGTTCATAATAAAGGTCATTTAAAAAAAAAATATCTATCTATCTATCTATCATATAGTGCCTTTCACATCTATCTATCTATCTATCTATCTATCTATCTATCTATCTATCTATCTATCTATCTATCTATCATATAGTGCCTTTCACATCTATCTATCTATCTATCATATAGTGCCTTTCACTCTATCTATCTATCTATCTATCTATCTATCTATCTATCTATCTATCTATCTATCTATCTATCTATCTATCTATCTATCTATCTATCTATCTATCTATCTATCTCCTTCCTGTTTTCACTGTGCATGCTGGGTGTTTGCTCTGGTGCGAGTGGCTGTGTTGGACTCTGAGTGCGGTGAGTGTTGTTTTCCTAATCTTTATCTATTTTTTCATTCCTTTTTTCACTATTCTGTCATGCTTTTGAACTATTATTGAAAGGTTTTGAGCGTTGTTTTTACTGAGTGACGTTTTGGCCACTGCAGCCGGAATGGCTGCGAATTTAGAGACCTTGAGCCACCGTCACGGGATAAAACTTCTGTTAGAGGAGTTTGTCCCGTTGGAGATGGCGGTCTTAGCAGTCGGTCAGGTGGTCGGTTGTGAGAATATTAAATCGGCTTCCAGAATGAACGGCTGTATTGTTTTATTCTTAAGTTCAGTAGATCTGGTCTCAGTAGTGGTGGAAAGAGGTGTCGTTATTTATGGATCTTTCGTACAGGTAACTCCGCCGGACACCCCAGCACGCAAAGTAATTATTTCAAATGTACCGCCGTTTATAAAGAATGAAACTATTGAAAAAGAGCTGGAGCGCCATGGCAGACTTGTTTCTAAAATTCGTTTTATTCCATTGGGGTGTAAATCCCCAGCGTTAAAACATGTTCTGTCTTTCCGAAGACAAGTTAACATGGTTTTGAATAGAATGAATGAAAATCTAAATATTGCAATGAAGTTTAAAGTTGATGGATTTGATTATGTAATCTTTGTGTCTTCGGATGAAATGAAATGTTTACGGTGCGGGAGTGAACTACATCTGATGAAACATTGTCCCGAGAAAGAAAAAGAAAAACGAGGCAATGAACCTGAAGTTCAGAAAAAGTTGGAAGGTGAAGTTCAAAGCCGTCCTGTAGTAGCTGGGAGCCAAGAGATCGTAGACGAGTGGGAGGCAATGCCTCAGGGGGATGAGGAAAAAGGTAATCCAGATGAAAATGAAAGTGGTTTAAATACAGAGACCTCTTTAACAGTACAGGGCAGATCATGGGGAGATGTGGATGTGGAAGAGGAGGATGGAAATATTGATATTGAGAAAGACGGCGAGTTTAGACGCCCAGAGCGGAAGAGGCATGGGATAGAAGATGGTGGTACAACAAAAAAGCGGATGAACACGAGTCGGGGATCGGGCGGAGATGCCGCTGATCCTCTGTTTAATGCTAAGGGGGCTTTTGCAGTTCTTGCAGAGACGGTTGATGACGGTTCTGCCGTGGTGAGCGCAGGGGAGGAGGGTGATGGAGAAATGTCAGATTATTCAACCATCTTAGACTCACAGGATTTAAGTGGCAGAGGCGGTTACAGCGCCCAGAGCGTTAAACAGTTTCTACAGGAGAAGGGTGAATGTGGCAGATTTTTTTCCCGATGTGAATCTGTTTATATCGTCAGTGGGTAGTTTGAGAAAAGACAAAACCATAGCCACAATATTTAACATCAAGGAGCTCGTGAGATTAAAGAATATCACGAATAGGTTGAGGAAACAGGCTAAAAAATGAAAAGAAACATTTTTAGGAATTTTCTGCCGTTGTATCTGTGGTGGTCGCTTGGTTTGGTGCTAAGTTGCTGTTTACATTTAATCAGTATGGCGAACTTGAAATTGGGTAGTTTAAATATTAACAGCGGGAGGAATCCAAGCAAGAGACTGACGCTCTTTGGGATTCTAACCCAAAAAAATCTGACAGTCACTTTTCTACAGGAAACCCACGAGACAAACCAGTGGGAGTGGAGCAGGGACTGGAAGGGGGGCTGCTTCTTCAGCAATGGGACACAAGTCAGTGCAGGGGTGGCGGTCTTGTTTTGCAGTGGTTTTCGAATGGAGGATCATAATGTGCAGGAGGTGGTGAAAGGGAGGCTACTGAAAGTAAAAACAAAAGGAAATGGCTGTTCGTTCACTTTTATTACCCTTATCAAGCGGGGTCATTTTTGCTAAATCGCTTGTAATTCAACCTCTCCAAATTAGAATCTTTGCTGTTATTGAACTATCTGGAGTATAAACACATGTTTGGTCTCTTTGTAAAGGTAACATTCTCTAGTTTCACCCTTAGTAGTCAGAATCACTGTAGGTGTGACTGATCAAAAGTTATGCACATTAGAACTCACAAAAAAAATGAATTTTTTTGTTCTCGCCTAGGTTTTTTTTATGAAAATAAAGGAAAATAAAGCTGCAGTAGGTAGGTGGGGACAGAAACACACTATGGACCAACAGAATAACTTGTTGACTACTCACATTTCAAATTTGAAAAGAATACCTGTAAAAATGACATTTTTACACCAGTTTTTATGTGGGCATGCCCAGGGGCTTTTTAGAGGGACCATTATCCACATTTTGGAACGTATGGAAAAAGTGTAATAACTTTTGAATGCTTCAACCCACAGATATCAATGAGGGCTCTACTGAAAGCTTACACCTAAAGGAATCTATATCTACACACAGTGTCACTCTATTAGTTATGGAAATTCATATTCCATAATAAAAACAATAAAAATACACATTTCAATATAAAATATTTAAAACAAGTCTTATGGGCTAAAAAATATATATATATATATATATTTTATTTTTTTTTTTTAAAATGCACACAAACTATATACATTTTTTACAAACTGTTACAACACAGCTCAGCGTTTTTCCATGTGCCACTGATTGTAGCAATCTAGCAGGCAGAAAGCACAAGGGCGTGTCACATGTCGCTCTCTGCCATTAGACGTCTCCTGGTACGATCGATCACTGTCACGCCGCGTACATGCATCTATTACTTAATCGAAAGTGTATTTACGTATATCTGTACTTTTATCCATATTTAAAATGCGAAAAAACTTGGTGAAATCACAATAAACAACCACGCACCACGTCTGCAGACTGGCACAAATGCCAGCTTCGCGCAGCTCCAATCGGTTTTGTTTACAAGTTGGTATGGCAAGTTACATATCGGCGTGCTCAGCTGCTCATTGGCTGTAAGTTTGGAGTGTCACTCACAGCATCCAATCAAACTAGTAGATTCTACGAGGGTTTGGAGTTGTGCATCATCGTTCAGCTGTCTGTGACACTCGTTGGCTATGCGAGGTGCCAGTCACCCCCCAGACCCCTCGTAATTGGCCAACTTAGGTGTCAATCAGAAGCTAACACTTCCGTGTAACATGCTTTAGCGTGGTTATTGCCGACAGAAACAAATTACGTCTGATATGATCCATAGAAATGAAAAAAAATGTCGGAGCTAGTCTCGAGTTAAAAAACGTTTTCTGGAGTTTTTGTCCCTTTGAGGATCTATCATGTGTTTTGGACCTAATCGTTTTACTGGATTATATTCCCTGGAGCCTTACGGACAGAATGAGATCAATATTGCTCGGAAATATTGATGTTTGACTTGCAGAGAGCCTTCAAAGGTAGGAAAAGTCAGCTCTTAAAAGTATTTACTTCTCTGTAAAAAAGGCCTTAGTGTCAGTGCTGTGGTTGTTGTGTGTCAAAATGGTTTATATCATCGGAAAGACGAGACTCTGAATTTTCATTTGATGTGTAGTGTGTCGAGGTGCATGACAGAGGGGCCTGCACACACGGCTGTGACATGATTGTGACGTCGTAAAATCGTCGTTATGTACCGGGACCGGTACGTGTGCATGTTAAGGGGATACTGTATATGCACCAAATAATGGGAATGAAAAACTTGATTTTTAAATAAAGTATTGGCAGAAGTTTTAAGTCCCTGAGGAAGTGGTGATATTGGGTGGGGATTTTAATTGTACCCTTGACCCTCAGAGGGACAGAAATAACAGCCTGGAGCCACGGAGATAGGAAAGGATAGTGGGGGAGACGGGGCTGGTGGATGTGTGGAGGAGTGAACATGGAGACAGCAGCAGGCAGTACACATGGGGAAAGATAACTAGTGAGACCCTTTCAATGGCGAGGCTCGATAGATTTTACACCTTCAAGCACCTATTGGGTCTATTTAAGGAATGCTCCATTGTCCCCACTGGTTTCTCAGACCACAGCCTAGTGGTTTGTACAGTTCTATCGAGCACCTACAAGCCCCGGAAGCGCATACTGGCATTTTAATGTACACCTACTACAGGATCAGCGATTTAAAGACATTTTAAATTATTTTTATAGAGGTTGGAGGGGTTCGAGGAAGGTGTTCACCAGCTTACAGCATTGGTGGGAAATGGGGAAGAACCACATTCGATCCTTGTGTCAGCAATATACCAGAAATGTCACACGGTCGTTACAGTCAGAAATGACACAACTGGAGGGCAGAATATCTCAGATTGAACAGCTATTAGGGAATGGCTCAGATGAAACACTTACAGAGAGTCTCAAAGCAACAAAGAGGGGCTCTCACATTTACTAGACACAAAAGCTCAGGGGGCTCTAGTGAGGGCTCGCTTCCAGCAGTTAACACAAATAGATGCACCAACACAATATTTTTTTGGTCTGGAAAAAAAGAATTCTCAAAGTAAAATTCTACACTGTGTGACTAAAGCTAATGGTGAAAAGACACAGGACTTGGGTGAGATAAGAACAGAGGTCTGAGTGTTTTATGAAAAGCTGTTTTGTGCTGAAGGATGTGGTGGTGACGAAAACTTAGTCATTTTTAGAGGACTTACCACAGCTTCCTGCAACTGATGCCACCGAGCTGAATAAAGAGCTCAATAAGGCAGAAATTTCGGCAGCAGTGAACAAACTTCATAATGGAAAAGTCCTTGAGATAGATGCCATTCCAATTGAATTTTATAAAGAATTTTGGGATGTTATTGGCCAGGATTTGTTAGAAGTGTTCAAACACAGTGTTGAATCAGGTGTGCTACCTCAGAGCTGTAGAAGGGCCGTGATCACACTTCTGCCTAAAAAAGGTGACTTGTGCCATATTAAGAAATGGAGGCCTGTGTCTTTACTTTGCGCAGATTATAAAATCCTGTCAAAAGCCTTAGCTAACAGAATGCACACAGTGTTAGTGAAACTGGTGCATCCGGATCAGAGCTATTGCATCCCTGTGTGGTGTTATGGGTCCACAGCTCGTTGAGAAAATGCCATTCATTTTAAATAATCACCGCACCCGAGGCAGCTTCGTGAGGGGGGGCGATGTTGTAGCGAGCCGCGGGGCAGTCGTCGATGTGGGCGTTTCTCACCGTGTGCACAGGTGAGGAACTGCCCACATTCGTGATTGCTCCCGTGGCTAATGCTACAGCTGTGATGGCCCCTCATGTTTTAAAAAGAAGCGCGTGTCGGTTTTGCGGGGAGGTGTAAGAAACGATCGGAGAGAAAAAGGAAAGGAAAGAGGACGGAGGTTACAGGGAGCGAGGAAGCATGCGGTGCAGGAGAGACAGACACGTGGAGCGTGTGTGTGGTGAGCGCGCGATCGAGCGCTCATGGGCAGCTGCAAGGAAGCTCGGTGTTAGGCCGACACCCAGGTGCTTGAGTTGAGGTTGCTCCCGCTGAGCGACCATGTAGCGGGAGTGATCAGGTGAAAGCGACGGGCCGCAGAGAAGCCGCGGAAAGGCAGCGGAAGTCGGGAGGCTTGGTGGAGGAGTCCCCAACGTGGGCGACCTGGCCGTTGGTGGAAACCAAGTTCTCGAGGCTGGGATGAGTGCCATACCGGAGCCAGGGATCGGGAGGTCTCCAGTCTCGTGAAAGTGTAGAGGAAGGCAGCTGCAGAGAGCGTCTTGCCTGCTGCTTGGCCCATACGGGATAAGCAGGTGAGACGCTAATAGACGATGCACCGGATTTGTTTGTTGTTTTAAGACTGCTTCCTAGAGAAGATTTTAACCTCTGGTTTTTAAAGGATTGTTTTTTTGTCTAGTGTTTTAACCTCCACGTTCTTTTTATGGATTATTTATTTAATGAACATTGAAACTGCACGATTTATGGAACACTGTTTTTGTTGACTGTTTTTTAAATAAAAGCACTTTTGCACTTTCTACCTTCCCCTTGCTCAGTAATTTGCCTCCATTGACTAGCTCACTCGGTTACATTATCGACGGTGTTGGGTTCAAGTGCTTCCAAACCTCAAAGGGAGCGTGGAGCCAGAACCCACATCGTCACACCCTGAGAGATCCATTTTTAATAACATTTTCTTAGTCAGAGATATTATTGCTGCAACAAAACTGTTCAATTTTAGAACAGGATTTATTTCAATTGACCAAGAAAAAGCCTTTGATAGGGTCAGACACACGCATCTATGGAACACTCTCAAGGCCTTTGGATTTGGGGAACAATTTATAAAGTACATTCGGCTGTTGTATTGTGACATTTCTGGTATAGTTAAGGTCAATGGTGGTTTATGTGCGCCTTTCAGCGTCCAAGGAGGAGTCCGACAAGGCTGTTCGCTATCAGGGATGCTGTACGCCCTCGCCTTAGAGCCATTCTTAGTCAACCTGAGAAAAGTGCTGACTGGTCTCTCCATTCCTTACTGCACTGGGAATCCTGTAAAGGTCACGGCCTACGCAGACGACATTGTTGTTTTTATCGCAAATCAAGAAGACTTTGATAATGTCACAAAATGTCAAAGGAAATATGAACTGATTTCCAATGCTAAAATAAACTGGAGTAAAAGCAGTGCTTTGTTAGTTGGAGACTGGGCTGGATATAAGACGCCGAGTTTACAAGAAGAGCTGCAATGGAGCACTGAAGGGATTCTCTACCTGGGAGTACATCTAGGAGATGATCACTATGTGCAGAAGAACTGGGATGGACTCTTGGAGAAAGTGGTAGCTCGGTTGGCCAGATGGAAATGGATACTATCCCAAATGTCGTACAGAGGTCGGATGTTAGTAATTAACAATCTGGTGACTTCGAGTCTGTGGCATCGGTGTATCTGTCTGGAGCCTCCACCACATGTAATTCAGAAGATTCAAGAGAATGTGGTTAATTTTTTTTGGGATGGTCTTCACTGGTTGAGGAGGGGCGTATTATACTTGCCACTTGATGAAGGTGGGCAAAGCATTATGGACTTGAAAGCAGAATTATTGCCTTCCGCCTTCAGTGCAAAAACCGTTATACTCCACAACGACTGAGCCCTGGATGAATCTAGCACTGCTCTTTTTTAACCAAGTGGGACAAATGGGATTGGGCAAAAGCTTAATATGGTGTCGTCTTGAGAAACCTGAGACCTTACAAGTACCAGACTTTTACAGGAGTCTTTTTAAAGCTTGGCAATTTTTATCAATTCAAAGAGACTGTGATGACCTCTCATTGTTTTGGATTCTAGAAGAGCCCATTGTGTTTAATCCAAATATCTGTACCACAATAGGACAGTCTGTAAGCTTTATTTATAGTCTATGTAGAAATAACATTACACAATTAAAACATTTAATCAACTGGGAGGATTTTAATTGGAAAAGCCTAGAAACCGTAGCAGCAGAGACAAAAGTGCACTCAGTACGGCTTGTGGGCAATTTCTTAACGCAAGTTAAAGCATCTCTAGGAAGTGAAGTAAGGACACTCCTGCAGGACACCTTTAAAGACCAGCTGAAGCCACCCGAAGATCCGACTTTCACTACACTTGTGGTGTCTCCAGTAGGTGATTGGGACACTAGTGACACCAACAGACTACTTGTGACAAAAGATCTGAGAGACTTGTCCTTAAACACCATCAAAGGAAAACAGTTCTACAGGATCTGCGTAAAAGTAAAGAACCAGGATCAACTGAAAGCACTGAAGGCCGACACACCCTGGAGGAAGAAGATTGTCATTCCTGAAGGAACACTGCTAGTCTGGACAGCACTATATAGACCACCATTGACCAGTAGGGTAGGGGGTTTACAGTGGAGGATATTGCACGGTATAGTTGCTGTGAACTCCTTTCTATCAGTTATTTGCCCAGGGGTTTCAGATACCTGCCCTTTCTGTGGGTTGAGGGAGATGGTATTTCACTGTTTTATGTTTTGTGAGACATTGGTTTTTTTTTTAATGATAAAGCAGTTGATTGAGGGTCTGGGGGTCTGTTATAATAGGATGGTGTTTGTGTTTGGGGTAAAGAGCTAAAAAAAACCAAATACAAATATTAACCTGGTTACCTTTATTTTAGGACAGGCGAAACTGGGAATATGGAAAACCTGGAAAAATAAGGTTAACGGAGCAGGCACCACAGACCCCATAGTATTATTTAAAATGACTTGTAAAAGTAGAATAGAAGTAGATCTGAATTTTTATAAATCTATCAGAAATCTTTCACAGTTTAAGGATAAGTGGTGTGTAAATAATGTACTGTGTAATTATGACAATGATGAACTTTACTTTGCATTTTAATTCGAATGTAATTATTAATAGAATATGTATGAGTAGAAATCTATAGAGTATTGTAATAATTGAGTGGAATTGTGGGAATGGAAGGGATGAATGAAGGGTCAAGGGTTTGGGTGGGTATTTATGAAATGAGTAAGGCATGGACTGGGGTATTTAGAAGTTCAAAATGTGACTTTATTATGTTGTTTTTGTTTTTTTTTTCTGTGGTTAGATTTTGTGTTTTTAATGAATTTCATACTGAATTTAATAATGGTGTTTTTTTTTAAATAAAAATCTATCTATCTATCTATCTATCTATCTATCTATCTATCTATTATATAGTGTATGTCCATCTATCTATCTATTGTGATGTGAAATTTTGCATTCAAGTTGAAAAATATTTTGTATGTCTTTATTTGTAACTTAGACAAAGCAATATAATGCTAGTGTTACATTATTGATAATAACAGCAATGGTTTGATGGTTTAAGAACCCCTTCCCCCTTTTAGGACTGGGTCTCTTTGAATTTTACGACAGGATTTACAGGAAGTGCCTTAAACCAGTTTGTCAAGTGTTTCTCTGCTAAAGTCTCTCAACCCCCACAGGAAAGCCAGGCTGCCTAACTGTCAAGCTTTACCTTAAGATATGGTTTTGGGGGCAGGTGTGAAGATGTTCTATTCCCCCATTGGTCTGCAGTATGGCTGTTTGGAATTGTCTTGTATCAGAAGCCTTTAAGTACCATGGCGCCCTAATGGCTGTAAGGGTTGGACAGAGAATCTATCAATTTGCTCACTCCCTCACTCTCTCTCTCTTACCAAATGATGAAAGAGCATCTCACAAACCATGAACTGAAAAGGACAGCACAATGAAGAGCACAGCTCGGCAGCCATACTGAGACAGGCATGCGGCCTGTTCTGAAGAAAGCTGACCACCAATGATGCTTTAACTAGAGACTTTAAGTAACAAACAAGTCTGTGTACTGCCTGAAACTACCCATCACCATTTAATCAGGTTGTATGGTTGCCAATATTCAAATGTACTTTGCATATTGTTATTATTTATGAATATTATCAATAATACATTGTTTAAATTGTAACTTAACTCCTGCTTGTCTTTTACTACACCTAATTGCCTGAGGTTATACAAGTAGGAGGGAAGGTGGGGAGAAGTTATATACTATAATACCTTAAACAGTGGTAAGTCTGGGAGATTTGAGGCATTCTGACAAAGGCTACTTATTAATAATACAAAAGGGGAAAGTACAGCAATATATTACTCTACCAAGACAAACCACTATCTATCTAATTGAAGAGTTTCTATAGAAATCCAAATTTCTCCTTTGGGGACAAAGTTCTGTCTGTCGTTATTGCTACACCGATGCCTTTATCCAAAGCAACTTACGACATCTGAGATACAATTGGTTACATTTCTTTCGTTTTTCCAATTGGTGTGACTTGTTCAGGGTCACCACAGAGTCAGCATGAGAATCTGAAGTCAGAACCTCACGGTTTGAAGTCTTAAGTCTTAACTACAACACCACACTGTCTGCCAAGAGAAGAACTGGGAAAGGTCCAATAGAAATAATTCACCGCTTGGCCCATTGTCTAGCCAGCCACTTCAGAAAGTATTCTGACCCCTTTATGTTTTTTTTTACATTGTGCTATGTTGCAGTCATTTAAATTAATTTTTTCTCCATATCACACAGCACTCAATACCCTTTTTTTGAATTTTTTATTGCAGATTTATTAAAAACACAAAACTGAAATCTGCAACATATGAAAATGTAGGAAAGTGAAGGGCTGTGAATCCTTTTTGATGGCATTGGGCTGAGGGCACAAGGCGGTCTCCGTCTCTTCATGAGCTCACAAGTCACGGGTGCAGATGACAATGAATGCTAAAGCACAGCAGGTAGGTCAGTTTAGGGTACCCCCGTGTGCTTAATGATCAGGTGACGTTGGTTTACCAGCCTCTAACAGCTAAGAAATCTTAAGGATGATCCCAATTGAAACTATGGAGTCGGGCACAGTGTCCAGTTAATGACCTCATTCTGATATTGGGCAGAGGACAGAGACAAGTGTCCATTGTGTAAACCACCAATCAGAAAGAGTCTTAGCTGTATTACCAAGGGAAGGTGGCTGATGTCTGGAGTGCTTGTTTCCCACGAGTGCCCTCATTTTTGTCAACTGGGCAAGACAGTGCCATCGCAGGAAGGACTTCATTACTCAAAGACTCTGAAACAAATGACCAAGTCATGGAGTTGAAGCAGAAACTCTGACAACATTGAAGAAGGATCTGGATGAGATGTTGGAACAGCTGAGCTATTAGCTAAACAGACGAGCAACAAATGGACTGATTTGTCTCCTCGTGTTTGTCAGACTTGTTCTGCTTTTTTATGCATTGGATTGTGTGGCCTGTCCTATAAGATACAGTGCTGTCGTTGTGCTTGGCTGACAGACAGCGTAAATGACAGCATAAATGACATAAATGACAGTGTAAATGACGCTGGGCCACTACTGAACAGGCACCACAGGCTACCCTTGTGTCCACTGACCCCAAGTCACGCAATACACCACTAAGGTAAACGGCCCGGAGCAGCAAGGAAAGTGAGGTTACCCTCCGCTGGTAACTGGGGAGGGTGACAGTACTAAGGTGGGAGGTCTAGAAGATCAACCCCAGTCCCTAAAAGACTAACTAGCAGGCAGCTGGTTTGTACTTCATGTGTTTTGCTTCTGTGGCGTAAACTGAATACCAACCACATGTGTACTGCTGGTGACTTTTTAAAGGTGGATGAGTGGTATACATATGCACAAGCAAGACTCACTCTGGTGCTTGGTGATGGCAATAGTGAGGAAGCTGATGAAGGCCACCACAGCAAAGACAGAAAACAGAACGCCGATGAAGAAGAAGAACTTGAGGCCCTTCAGCCATGTTCGCCAGTAATCCTGGATATACATGATGTGTGTGATCAGTGCCCACAGAGCCAGGACCCCTAAAAATGGAAAAGAGAGAAAGAGAGAGAGAGGGGGCATCATTAGAGATTTGTACTACAACTGTACAAAAAAGGTTCAAAAGGAATGATGCGGCTGCTCATCAAACCAACAACTTGTTCATTATTACTTTTTATAACCTTCAAGAAATTTTCTTCCCCTACCAGTCCTGACTGTACAGAAAACATACTACAGAAAAGTCACAAGTTTTTGGTTCCTCCACCATCAGTCGCTCACTCGTATCAGTCGAGACCCTAAGAGTATGGTTCCTCCTGCCAGTGATCATGGAAATGTTCAGCTCTAAAACACCTTGGAAATTTAGGCAAAATGGCGATTGACACGTGTGTGCGCTAGGACAACAGCTTAAGGTGATGACAGTTACCCGCCGGACGAAGCAGGGCTTGTCGCTGTGTGCTGATTCCTTCCGTCCTCCTCCCGCTGCAGAATGGAAGTCTGGCTACAATTCCACCTCTGACGTCACTTCCCGCTTTCCTGGACCCTCCCCTTCCTGCCTGGTGGCCATATGACCAGCAGTTCAGCCATCTGGGAGTTACAGTCAGGTCCATACAGTAAGTATTTGGACAGTGACACAATTTTCATAACTTTTCATAACTCTTTGTACCACCATCAATAGGTTTGAAATGAAGCAGTCAAGATGTGATTGAAGTGCAGATTTGAAGTTTTAATTTAAGGGGTTTATCAAAAATATATGATCCGTTTAGGAATGTCTGCCATTTTTATACGTGGTCTCCCCACTTTCAGGGTCTCAAAAGTATTTGGACAAACTACCATAATCATAAATATAATTTTCCATTTTCCATACTTGGTTTGTTAATCCTTTCCAGTCAATGACTGCCTGAAGTCTGAGCCCACGGCCTTCTCCAAGTGCTGTGTTTCCACCCTACTGACGCTTTGCCAGGCCTTTACTACAGCTGTCTTCAGGTGCTGCTTGTTCGTTGGACTTTCTGCCATCAGTTTTGTCTTCAGTAAGTGAAGTGCGAGTCCAGTTGGGTTGAGGTCAGTTGATTGACTTGGCCATTGTGAAATCTTCCACTTGAAAAGCACTTGGTTTGCTGTCACAGTATGTTTTGCCTCTTTGTCCATCTGTACTGTGAAGAGTCATCCTATCAGTTCTGCAGCATTTGGCCGAATCTGAGCAGACAGGATAGCCACACTGTACACATCAGAATTCATCCTGCTACTTCTGCCAGCAGTCATATCATCAATAAATACCAGTGACTGACTTCCATTGGTAACCATGCATGATCTCTGCCTATACCATGTTTCACAGATGATGTGGTATTCATCAGATCATGAGCTGTTCCTTTTTTCTAAATACTCTTCTCACTCCAACAGTACAGAGTAATGGTGACTGTGGAAGAGAAGGGAAAAAGTGAGTGCAGGCAGGGTGGAATAGGTGGAGAAGAGTGTCAGGAGTGATTTGTGATAGAGTGAAGGTATCAGAGTGACAGAGCTGGAGGTGGAAGTTAAAGGTAAGCATTGGGTGTGACGAGGATGGATAGGATTAGAAATGAGGACATTAGAGGACAGAGCTGCCAGGAAAGAGGCTGAGTGTAAAGAAAAGGAGCCTAAGAAAAGGTTTAAGGATGTGGTGAGAGAGGACATGGAGGTGATGGGTGTGACAGAACAAGATACAAAGGACAGAAAGATATGGAAGAAGACGATCCGCTGTGACAGAGCAAGATGGAGAGGACAAGAAGAGATGGAAAAAAAGTGATCCTCTGTGGCAACACATTAAAGCTGAAAGAAGAAGACTCTTCTCTATCCATCATTCTACAACCCCAATTTCAATGAAGTTGAGATGTTGTGTAAAATGTAAATAACAACAGAGTACAATGATTTGCAAATCCTTTTCAAACTATACTGTATTCAATTTAATATACTATGAAGACAAGATATCTATTGATGTTCAAACTGATAAACTTGTTGTTTTGCAAATCTTCACTCATTTTGAATTTGATGCCTGCAACACATTCCAAAAAAGCTGGGACAGGGGCAGCAGAAGACTGGGAAAGTTGAGGAATGTTCAAAAAACACCTGTTTTGAACATTCCACAGGTGAACAGGTTAATTGGAAACAGGTGTTTGTCATGATTGGGTATAAAAGGAGCATCCCCAAAAGGCTCAGTGGTTCACAAGCAAGGATGGGGTGAGGTTCACCACTTTGTGAACAACTGCGTGGGCAAATAATCCAGCAGTTTAAGAACAACGTTTCTCAACATACAATTGCAAGGAATCTAAGGACTTCATCTACTGTCCATAATATCATCAAAAGATTCAGAGACTCTGGAGAAATCTCTGTACGTAAGCGGCAAGGCCGAATACCAACACTGGATGCCCGTGACCTTCGATCCCTCAGGCGGCACTGCATTAAAAACCGACATCATTTTGTAAAGGATATTACCACGTGGGCTCAGGAATACTTCAGAAAACCATTGTCAGTTAACACAGTTCGTCGCTACATCTACAAGTGCAAGTTAAAACTCTACCATGCAAAGCGAAAGCCATATATCAACAGCACCCAGAAATGCCGCCAGCTTCTCTGGGCCCAAGCTCATCTGAGATGGACTGACGCAAACTGGAAAAGTCTGCTGTGGTCTGACGAGTCCACATTTCAAATAGTTTTTGGAAATCATGGACGTCGTGTCCTCCGGGCCAAAGAGGAAAAGGACCATCCGGATTGTTATCAGAGCAAAGTTCAAAAGTTAGCATCTGTGATGGTATGGGGGTGTGTTAGTGCCCATGGTATGGGCTAACTTGCACATCTGTGAAGGCACCATCAATGCTGAAAGGTACATACAAGTTTTGGAGCAACATATGCTGCCATCCAAGCGACGTCTTTTTCAGGGACGTCCCTGCTTATTTCAGCAGGACAATACGAAGCCACATTCTGCATGTGTTACAACAGCGTGGCTTCGTAGTAAAAGAGTGCGGGTACTAGACTGGCCTGCCTGCAGTCCAGACCTGTCTCCCATTGAAAATGCGTGGTGCATTATGAAGCGCAAAATACGACAACGGAGACCCCAGACTGTTGAGCAACTGAAGTTGTACATCAAGCAAGAATGGGAAAGAATTCCACCTACACAGCTTCAACAATTAGTGACCTCAGTTCTCAAACGCTTATTGAGTGTTGTTAAAAGGAAAGGTGATATAACGCAGTGGTAAACATGCCCCTGTCTCAGCTTTTTTGGAACGTGTTGCAGGCATCAAATTCAAAATGAGTGAAGATTTGCAAAACAACAATAAAGTTTATCAGTTTGAACATTCGATATCTTGTCTTCGTAGTGTATTCAATTGAATATAGATTGAAAAGGATTTGCAAATCATTGTATTCTGTTTTTATTTACATTTTACACAACGTCTCAACTTCATTGGAATTGGGGTTGTAGTACATATTGATCTGAGTTTCCTTTGTCCAAAGAAACCTGTTCTAAAACCTGACTATATTTTGAAAAAATGCTTTCTGACAAAGTCTGATCTCTCCTTCCTATACTTGAGGTCTACCAGTGGTTTGCACCTTCTAGTACTCCCTCTGTCTTTACTTTCATGAAGTCTTCTCTTGATTGTAGACTGTCAATTATAGGTGTTCCTCCTGGAGAGTTATCTTGGTTTGGCTACCTGTCGTAAATTTGGTCTCCTTCACCAAGGACAGAATTCTGCAATCATCCAGCACCGTTGTCTTCTGTGCTTAACCAGACATTCTGGTGTTACTGAGCTCACCAGTGTGTTCCTTCTCTTTAGGAATCTACGAAATGGTTGACTTGACTGACCCTTAGGTGTATCTGCTCTCTCTCTGATGGGTTTGTACTTGTTTTCTCTTCCTACCGATGGCCTGTTTTTATTTGCATGCACAGCTCTTTGGACCTCATATTGAGAGTTCACAGCGACAGCTTCCAAACTCAAATTCCACACATGGAATCAACTGCAGACCTTCTATCTGCTTAACAGTTAATGAAATTATGAGGGACCTGCTCACACGTGGCTATGGAACAGCTTGTCAGTCAAGTGTCCAAATAGTTTCGAACTCCTGAAAAGGGGTGGGTTAGGGGGGCATGTATAAAAATGGCTGTCATTCCTAAACGGCTCATATGTTATTTTAGTTAATCCCTTTGAATTAATGCTAAAAGCCTACACTTCAATCATTTAATAATTTCTTCATTTCAAATCCATTGTGGTGGTGTATGGACCCAAAATAATGAAAATGGTGTCACTGTCTAAATACTTCTGAACCTGACTATAGTTCTGTTTGGAACTTCCATCTAAAAAGGATGTTTCCTAAACTTGTTGCATTTCTTCTGTTTTGTGCAAACCTCCAGTCATACGGCGTCACTAAGGTGGTGCCCCCTACCTTTTCACTTTGTTGCGTCTCCGTTTACACTGTATTAACATGGACATATTTCTAGCCTTGACCCACAAGATTAGTTTTGCTCTGAGACGATGATCGGCAAATGCTTACTTGCACATGCTTAAGAAAAAAAAAATTGGATGTGAGCGTCACTAGGCTTCATGCCCTAGGAACCGAGTTACCTGGACTATTCTCTAACATTTCAGTAATTATTTACCGCTCTGATCTTTCAGATCACAAAATAGGTTATTACAATAACAATTGATGAGAAAAACTCAAAATGAATTGGAAAATTACGGTATTTGAGAGGTCCTCTAGAGTGCCTCTTTATCTTGGATGATTTGCCTCAAAAACTAATCAGCACATCGTCATCTCATAACAGACTTAAGTTTTGAGATTGGAATTTTTCTAACCAGACCGTCCTCATGAAACTGTGACACACAGACATAGACAGACACATGCCCATCATCAAGACATCAATGTTTTCAGTATCAGAGGACCCTAAAGTGTCGAGATCCAAGGAAAATAAGAGATCGAAATTTTTGACGAATATAAAGCTTTCGCTCCTCCCCCATAGACGATAGGTTAGGGTGGAGAAGGTTCCAAAGCAAAAATAAAAAAATTGGGAGTGGTCTCCTCTAGAGTTTCTCGAATACTCAAATATGGGGATGGATATCTGAGGAGTAAATCACAAGACAATGATTATATTTTTATATTATGTACATTAAAGAACCATCAACAACAAATCAAATCCAATCAATAATATATTGAATAATTATTACACTGTGTGCACAATTATTAGGCAAGTTGTATTTTTGAGGATTAATTTTAATATGGAACAAACACAGTGCTATCAGTCAATCCAAAATGTTAATAAACCTGAAACCTGAATGTTTCACAACGGAAATGTGAGTGTGAACATCATCAGGGGAATACATATGTGCACACAATTATTAGGCAACTATTAGTGTGCAGATTTATTATGCAACTAAAGGAAAAATGAAAATTTTCCCATCTCACTTGTTTATTTTCATCTGTTATAGTGAGAATAATAAACAAACACCTCAAAATTTACAAATAAACATCTCTGACATTTAAAAAAAAATCAATCAATCAATCAATGACCAATATAGCCACCCTTCTTTCCAATAACAGTCATAAGCCTTTCCATTCATGGAGTCTGTCAGTTTCTTGATCTGTTGACGATCAGCTTTTTGTGGAGCAGTGACTACAGCCTCCCAGACACTCTTCAGAGAGGTGGATTGTTTTTCTCCCCCGTAAATCTAGCGTTTAAGAAGTGCCCACAAGTTCTCGATAGGGTTTAGGTCAGATGAGGAAGGGGGCCATGTCATTATTCCTTCATCTTTAAGGCCTTTACTGGCTGGCCACGCAGTGGAGAACTTCGATGCAAGTGATGGAGCATTGGCCTGCATAAAAATCATGGTCTTTTTCCTGTATCACTGTTTGAAGAAAGTGTCTTCGAAAAACTGGCAGTAGGTTTGGGAGTTGATTTTGAGTTCATCTTCAATGCAAAAGGTCCAACTAGCTCATCTTTAAAAATACCAGCTCATACCAGTACCCCACCTCCACGTTGGAGTGGAGCTCTGTGCCCATTACTGATCCACAGGTCCATCCATCTGGTCCATCAAGAGTCACTCTCATCTCATCGGTCCATAAAACCTTTGAAAAAAATCTGTCTTCAGATATTTCTTGGCCCAGTTTTGACGTTTCAACTTATGTTTCTTGTTCAGTGGTGGTTGGGTTTCAGCCCTCCTTACCTTGGCCATGTCTTTGAGCACTGAACACCTTGTACTTCTGGGCACTCCAGGTAGGTTGCAGCTCTGGAATATGAAAGTACTGGAGGATAATGGGTTCCTGGTAGCTTCACGTTTGATTCTTCTCAAATCTTTGGCAGCTAATTTGCATCTTTTGTTCTCAACACGTTTCTTGCGACCCTGTTGACTATTTGCAACAAAATGTTTGATGGTTCTGTGATCACACACCAATATCTTAGCAATTCCAAAAGTGCTGCATCCCTCTGAAAGACTTTTTACAATTTTTGACTTTTCAGAGTCAGTTAAATCTCTTTTTTGGCCCATTTTGCCTGAGGAAAACTAGCTGCCTAATAATTCTGCACACCTTGATATAGGGTGTTGATCTCCTTAGGCCACACCCTCCCTCATTACACAAATACACATCACCTGACGTGCTTAAATCCAATAAGCATTCAAGTTAATACAGCTTGGAGTTGGAATATACGCATTAAAAATGATGATATGGTCAAAATACTCACTTGCCTAATAATTGTGCACACAGTGTATAAAAGTAAAGTTGATGAAATCGGACTCTGCAGCTGCATGAATAAAAGGTAAAGTACCACTTCCGGTTACCAGAAATAACTCAAAAGTTGACAGAAATCTACGTTTTGTACCTAATACTTGTATGCAAAATGTGGTTGACGTAATTGAAGGCGTACTCAAGTTATCGTGTTTACATACTGTCATGCACGAGCGCATCGGGAGCAGCTTAAAGACCTGACGCGTGTCGTGACAAGTTGTGCCAGGGGACAATGGCGGCGTAATAACCTCTCTCTCTCTCTTCCCACGGAAAAGACGAAGCGCCGCCGACATAATCCTGCCGGACAACCAAAACAACAACACTTCCGGGTTCCTTTTTTCCCTCTGGTCCCACACCGATGACGTCCGCTACCCATCTACCTCCACGCCTTCCCAGTATTCCACGTTTCTAATTTCTGGTCCGGCTCTTTATATTGTCTATCCTCCCATCCCTTATTTGTCTTACGATTTCTTGGAAAACATTTGGATCTTTTGAGTTACAGTATACAGGGCTAAACACCCCAAACCTTGACCTGTTTTATCTTGTTTATTACAATGCACACACACACACACACACACACACGCACACACACATAATTCCAAAATGGTATTTTTTAGATACAGGGAGGTCTAAAACATTGAGATTCATCCAAATATTAAAAATACAATTTTTGGATGATTCCAATACTTTTCCTTCTGAAACGATCAGACTCGACACACTTAAAAAACGGTTTGTGGCAGCCACCCATATAATTTCCTAGGCTGCAATGGTTTTGAAGTCAAGACGTAAGTGTCTTTGATGGAGTCCAAAACAAGACTGATGACTGGTGGAAAAATTGTCAGCTTTAAATTCCATAATCCGAAGTGACATATGGGGAACACGAAGTGATGGGTTTCCGATGTCATGACCGGAAGTGACATCTTCAGGGTTGATTCACACAGGTTTTCCCATTTTTGGTCTACAGAGGTAACAGAAGAAGGTTTAGCGCACACCGCCACCCTCTGGCCTGCAATGGAATTACCTTCACTTGGTCCACACGCTCCCTCCTATTCGCACATCTGCGACATCCTATACTTCATATACGAGAAATTCAGGGAGGTCTAAAACATCAAGATTCATCAAATCTCAACATAGAATTTTTGGACAATTACAATACTTTCCGTATACTTCGTATACGAGTATATAAAAACACAAAATCAATTATTTCCAGATCTGGGAAGTGACTAATGAAGAAAAAGAAGTGCTAAGCAGGTGCATCGTCGATCAGTTTTGGTGGCGTAACCGTGACAAGCTCATGTTAGGGTAGGAAATTCAGGTGCCATGGAATAGGCCTCAGCCATCAGGAGTGCTACAGATGATGACACCTGCTCTCATGTGGCAAGGTGTTACCGTTTTGAGTCCATGCATGTTGCTCTGAAGCCCGTTGCTGTTTTTTATTTAAATGTTTCTTCACTAGAATGTAGCAGGTTTGTACTGATGGGCGACATCAACAGCAATCAATGATTGATTACCTACTTCACCAATGTGCTAGAACAAAGCAGCTTGTGCTGTTGTGATAACATGATAATTATGTTTGAATACTAACCCTCACCTATTCTGTTTCTTTTCTCGGTACCCAAATGTGGCAATTGGTGCCACGGCCCACCTGCCAAGTTGTTTGCCTGCCTATGGTAAAGTCATCCCTGATGGAGGATCACAGGAATCATGAGAAAGAGGGTCCTTTCATCGGAGCAACGTTTCAGCCGTGGCATGGCCAAATGGGGAGGCAGCTTGATGGATGAGGTCTCCAGGACTCTAAAAATATCCAAACCTAATTATGTCATATCATCTACTGTTAAACCGTACTTCTAAAATTTTTATTATTATGCTGTCTTAAGGAATTGTTCTGTTCTGTGTATTGTATTGTATTGACCCCCTACTTTCGACACCCACTGCACGCCCAACCTACCTGGAAAGGGGTCTCTCTTTGAACTGCCTTTCCCGAGGTTTCTTCCATTTTTCCCTACAAGGTTTGTATTGGGAGTTTTTCCTTGTCTTCTCAGAGAGTCAAGGCTGGGGGGCTGTCAAAAGGCAGGGTCTGTTAAAGCCCATTGCGGCACTTCCTGTGTGATTTTGGGCTATACAAAAATAAACTGTATTGTATTGTATTGTATTGTGTTGTAATTCTGAGAGGGCCTTCTAGCTCTGTGAGGAGGATTACTTGTGTACTGTTTTGTGTGTTGTATTGATCCCGTTTCTTGACACCCAGTACATGTCAAACCTACCTGATTTCTAAATTTAGGACCACCAATGAATAATGGCTGGTGAGATTTCCTACAGAGTAGCCCACTGAATGGTGTCCACGCAAATGCTGATTTCAGTCTGTAGTGAATCTTTTGCAATAAAAACTTTCCTGCTTACTCAATAAATACACTACTTTCCGTAATGTTTGGGACAAAGACACATTATTCCTTGATTTACCCCTCAAACAATTCAGACATTGTGATTAAAGTACACATTGCAGACTTTCATTTAAGGTGATTTCCATACATTTTGGTTACACCGTGCAGAGATGACAATGCCTTTTCTTCAGGGCACCATAATGTTTAGGACACTTGGTGTCACAGGTGTTTGTGATTCTTCAGGTGGGTTTCATGGCTTCATAGGATACCTCAGCTTGCTTCTACCCTTTGGAGTTTGTAGCCGCCATTGTTCAACGTGAGGACAAGAGCTGTGCCAATAAAAGTCAAAGAAACTATTATAAGGGTGAAAACCAAGAATAAAACCATTGGAGACATCAATAAAACCTGAGGATGAGTGACATCAGCTGTCTGGAATATCATGAAGAAAGAAAGAACAATCTGGGAAGCTCAGTAATCACAAAGGGACTGGTAGGCCAAGGAAGACCTCGACTGCAGATGACAGAAGAATCCTCACTATGATCCAGAAAATGCCCCCAACGTCTGTCCGACAGATCAGAAACCGTCTTCAGTGGGCCTACATGTGTTTGTATTAGAGACGACTACCAGCAAAAGACTTCATGAACAGAAACACAGAGGCCACACTGCAAGATGCGGACCATAAAAACAGGGTGGCCAGCTTACAGTTTGTGACAAAAGAACTTCAAAGAGCCTGCAGAATTCTGGGAAAAGGCCTTGTGAACAAATGAGACAAAGATAAACCTGAACAGAGTGATGGTGAGAGCTACGCGTGGAGACCAAAAGGAACTGCCCAAGATCCAAAGCAGACCACCTCATCTGTTAAACATGGTGGTTGGGGGTTTAACAGCTTGGCATGTATGGCTGCCACAGAGACTGGCACACGTCTCTCCATTGATGATGGAACTGCTGAGGCAGACGCACAATGAACTCTCAGATGTGTAGAAACATCTGATCTGCTTAAGTTCCAAACTCACTGGATGGCGCTTCATCCTCCAACAATATAATGAGACCAAACACACTGCTGAGGCAACACAGGCATATTTTAAAGCTAAAAAATGGAAAATTCTTGAATGGCCAAACCAGTCACCTGATTTAAATCTAACTGAGCAAGCCTTCCGTATGCTGAAGAGAAAATGTAAGGGGACAAGCCCCCCGAAACAAGCAGAAGCTGAAGATGGCTGCATTAGAGGCTTGGCAGAGCATCACCAGAGAAGATCTTCAGCACCTGCTGACGTCTATGAATCGCAGACTTCAAGCAGTCATTGTGTGTAAGTGATATTCGGCAAAGTGCTAAATATGATGGCTTTAATAAGATCTGCCATTGCTGTGTCACAAACATTATGGTGGCATGAAATTGGGGGGCTGTGCAAAACATGTTTAGAATGTTGTCATTTCTACATGCTGTGACCAAAATACATGAAATCCCCTTAAATGTAAGTCTGCTATTGCACTTGAATCACGATGGCTGAGCTGTTTGACTTGAAATTTTAAAATGTGGAGCAGAGGGGGAGATCAAGGAAAAATATGTCTTTGTCCCAAACATTATGGAGGCCACTGTATGTGTGTGTGTGTTTGTGTGTGGAGTCGGAGTGACAACGATGAGTTTTAGCACCATAGCAACAGCTTTGCCCGTCTCCTGCCTTTGCATGCTGAGTCCATAAATGCCTTCATTTGTAAAAGAAACTGCCTCATTGTAGGACCAACTACTGTGAAACCGGCTGCAAACATGAAGAAAGATAACACCGCCAGCACCACGGCAGCCCATAATTATTTAAAGGATCAATTTACCAACTATTGACAAATGGAAGTTGGCTTAAAACAGTAATGTACGCAAATTAAATGTCTCACATGTATTGGTGAGGCTCGCATTAAAAATATAAAGATGTGGCTTGCTGGCACTAAATGACCAAACCTTAGATGTCTGCACACGACAGGTGATTGTTAATCTCTCTGTAGATGGCTTATGTGGGGGCTCAAATAGATGGCTAGCAGGGGGGATAGCCTTACCTTCAATGCTACTTTAATAAGCCAGGCTGAAAATGTACATCAGGGAGCCCAAAGTGTCAAAGACCACCACCGGTCTTCAAGTAGAAAGAAATCACATCACAGGAAAGTGGCTGTGAAACTTCACATACTGTACATCAGTCAGTCTGTTCATATGCTGAAGTATTCATTAATAAAAACGACGCTGTAGCCTAAAATCGATGAAGAGTCGTAATACACTAAAAGCAAAAAGCCACATTTACAAGTTCTATCTATCTATCTATCTATCTATCTATCTATCTATCTATCTATCTATCTATCTATCTATCTATCTATCTATTAAATAGTGCCCTTCTATCTATCTATCTATCTATCTATCTATCTATCTATCTATCTATCTATCTATCTATCTATCTATTAAATAGTGCCCTTCGATCTATCTATCTATCTATCTATTAAATAGTGCCCTTCTATCTATCTATCTATCTATCTATCTATCTATCTATCTATCTGTCTGTCTGTCTGTCTGTCTGTCTGTCTGTCTGTCTGTCTGTCTGTCTGTGTCTTTCATAATTTTTTTATTTGTCCTAAGGGGAAAGTTAGCTACACTAATATATACTTCATATTAGAAACATTAGAACACTCTAGACGAGAACAGGCCATTCAGCCCAACAAAGCTCACTGGTCCCATCCACTTATTTCTTCCAGTCAAATTTTGAAAGTCCCTAAAGTTCTCTTGTCCACCACACTACTTGGTCACTTATTCCAAGTGTCTATTGTTCTTTGTGTAAAGAAAAACTTCCGAATGTTTGTGTGAAATTTACCCTTCACAGGTTTCCAACTGTGTCCCCGTATTCTTAATGAACTCATTTTAAAGTCACCGTCTCGATCCACTGCACTAATTCCCTTCATAATTTTAAACACTTCAGTCAGGTCTCCTCTTCATCTTCTTCTTCTTAAACTGTAAGGCTAAGCTCTTTTAATCTTTCCCCCATAACTCATCCCCTGTAGCCCTGAATCAGCCTAGTTGCTCTTCTCTGGACCTTTTCTAGCGCTGCTATGTCCTTTTTGTAGCCTGCAGACCAAGATATCACACAGGACTCCAGTGTGTTATAAAGCTTGAACAGAACCTCCTTGGCCTTTTACTCCACACATCAAGGCGCTATATAACCTGACATTGTTAGCCTTCTTAATGGCTTCTGAACACTGTCTGGCAGTTGATAATGTCAAATCCACTACGACTCCTAAATCCTTCTCATAAGTTGCACTCTCAATTTTCAGATCTCCCATTGTGTATTCAAACCTAACATGTTTCCTTCCTATGTGTAATACTTTACATTTACTGACATTATATTTCATCCGCCACAAATCTGCCCAAGCCTGTATGCTATCCAAGTCCTTCTGTAATGACATAACGGATTCCAAATTATCTGCTAATTCACCTATCTTGGTATCATCTGCAAACTTAACCAGCTTGTTACTTATTTTCCTATCTAAATCATTTATACATATTAAAAATAGCAGCGGCTCCAGCACTGCCCCCTGCTGGACACCACTCTTAACATCAGCCAATTCTGATTTGGTTCCTCACACCATCACCCTCTGTTTTCTGTGTCTGAGCCAATTTCTATACCCATCTAAAAACATCAGCCTGATATACTGTCACACACGTGCGCATGGGAGGCAGCTAAAGGGCCTGAATGAGAGTAATTCCATGCCAGACCAGGGAGGGTGGAGGAGTGCACTAACACTTTCTCTCACTTCTCTGCAGGTACGAGAAATTCCGCCTTTCCTCAATGACACCACTTCCAGTTCCGGGCCCACTGATGATGTCACTTCCAGTCCCAGCTCCAATGATGCCACTACTGGTTCTAGCCCTACAGGTAACAGCACTTCCTTCGCTATCCCTTAAAGCCGCCATCTTTTTCCTAGCAAATCAGTTCTGTTGTGTACTCCAGTTTGTGCACATCTGTACCTTATTAATTTCCATTTTTGCAGCCAGGAATTATATACGGTTGGCTCTTTTGTCATGTTTATGACTCTATATATATATATGTATATGGCGACTGTGGTGAGAGTGGCTCCATGTTCCTTCACTTTGTAAATGGTCAGAGGTTGCAGATAACTGGATCCTGGTTCCAGAGTCCTGAGCCACATCGATAGACTTGGTACTCCAATACTGGTGGTACAGTGAAAGAGATCGATCACATCTGGAGGTTCTTACAAAACTGCAGGGCCTACAGAAGTACCCAGTTTGTGAATTCTGACCACAGACTTGTTGTGGCTAATCTGAAGATCCAGTTTAGGTCTAGAAGGCTACCACCAACTAGGAGATCGAGGCTGGACCTGGCCAGACTCCAAGATCAGGCTGTTTCAGATGAGTTTGCATGCAGATTGTGTGAGGAACTTGCAGACTTAGGTGTGACTGCCGATCCTAATGTGACGTGGGAGACCTTCCATGATAAGACCGTGAAGGATGCTGAGGGTTGTGTTGGTGTTACTGGTGTTCCCAGAAGGAGGTGTTTCATCTCGCGGGGCACCCTGGATATCATCGAGAGGAGTCACAGTGCACAACTTGATGGTAACTCTGGTTTGTACCGGGAACTGAGAAGGGCAGATAAAGAGGTGTTTGTTAGAGGAATATGTGAATAAGTGACACACTATATATTGTCTAGTGACCCATGTCCTGCTTACAGAAGAATCGAAGCATTATGCACATCCAGATCTTACTTGGAGAGTCGGGAGATGGAACAGTCCTTACGGGTGACACTGAAGTTGTCACCCGCTGGACTGGTTACTTTGAGCAGTTGTTTAAAGCTGATCCTCCGGCTAGGACGATGGATATCTCTGCGTCCACGGTCCTTGAGGCTGATCCTCCATTTAGCTGTGAACCACCTAATCGCACTGAGACTGCAAAGGTGGTGAGCCAGCTGAAGGTACGCAAGGCTGCAGGGATCTTTAGCATCTGGGGTAAACTTCTCCAGGCTGGTGGTAAGGCTGTCCTCCTTGCATTGCAAGCAATCTTTGCTTCCATTTGGGAGATCTGCATCATCCCAACTGACTGGAAAAATGGGACTTGTTATCCCTATCTGGAAAGGGAAGTGTTATCTCCTGGATTGTGGAAACTACAGGGCAATAACACTGCTCTTGGTGCAGGGAAAGGTCCTTGCTAGGGTCATCTTCAGTAGGATCTGTGATCACTTGCTGACCTTCCAGCGACCGGAACAGTCTGGTTTTACGCCTAAGAAGTCTACCATCGATCACATCCTGGAACTGAGGGTTCTCATGGAGCGCAAACGTGAATATCGACAGAGTTTCTTTGCAGTTTTGTCGATTTTCATAAAGCGTTTGGCTCAGTTGATAGAGTACTATGTCTCTTTGGAGAATCCTTGGGTGCCGCAGATTTGACTTTGTGTAGAAGTGCCAAATGAGGCAAATTACCTGCATTTTGAGGGAATGTCAGTTGCAGCACTATGGTAATGTAGCATGATTCTCCAATCGTAATCCGGCTCGCAGGTTCCTCATTGTTGAAGACCTGAGGGGCTGGACCAGGCCAAGGGGACACCCATGTAACACCTGGCTGTGACAGATAGAAAAATAATATGCGCGAAAAATAACGGTGAGAGACATAATGCGTGAGAAAAATCATGTGAAATAGTTCACACCAGAAAAATCAACAGTACCGGGCTGTATAGTGAATATAAATGTTAGGTATGTTAGGTAGAATGCCCAGAGGGGACTGGGCGGTCTCGTGGTCTGGAACCCCTACAGATTTTATTTTTTTCTCCAGCCTTTGGAGTTTTTTGTTTTTCTGTCCACCCTGGCCATCGGACCTTACTCTTATTCTATGTTAATTAATGTTGACTTATGTTTATCTTTTATTGTGTCTTCTATTTCTCTATTCATTTTGTAAAGCACTTTGAGCTACATTTTTTTTTGTATGAATATGTGCTATATAAATACATGTTGATTGATTGATAAATGTTAATTTTTATCTGACCCTCACAAACCCCCTGAAACCTATTTATGAACCTTCTAGGGGTCCACGGACCTCAGGTTAAGAACCCATGCTCTAGAGGAATCCTTAAATTCTGCAATTCATTCTGAATTCTTCTCATTAATTGCTATCGTAATGACCGTTTTATGATCAAAAAGATCAGCATCAGAGCAGTGAATAATTCCCAAAATGTTATTGAATAGTTTGGGGAACTTGGTTCCTCAGGCGCAAAGCCTACTGATGCTCACATCCTTTTTTGTCTGTTTAAATGGGCTGAATGACTGATGACAAGATTGAAGACACCTGTGGTGACTTCTTCTTCTTCTTTCGGCTGCTCCCATTAGGGGTTGCCACAGTGGATTATCTTCTTCCATATCTTTTTGTCCTCTCCATCTTGTTCTGTCACACCCATCACCTGCATGTCCTCTCTCACCACATCCATAAACCTTCTCTTAGGCCTTCCTCTTTTCCTCTTCCCTGGCAGCTCTATCCTTAGCATCCTTCTCCCAATATACCCAGCATCTCTCCTCTGCACATGTCCAAACCAACGCAATCTCGCCTCTCTTACTTTGTCTCCCAACCGTCCAACTTGAGCTGACCCTCTAGTGTCTTCATTTCTAATCCTGTCCATCCTCATCACACCCAATGCAAATCTTAGCATCTTTAAATCTGCTACCTCCAGCTATTTCTCCGGCTTTCTGGTCAGTGCCACCGTCTCCAACCCATATAACACAGCTGGTCTCACTACCGTCCTGTGACAAACATTAAAAATCATCTGCCTGCCTGAAGGATCTCCACAAGATGATTACCCCTTAGAACTTCTAAAGGGCTCTAATAATTTTGTCACTGGCCACTTTTGGATGTCTTCGTAGAATAATCAGGAATTGAATTCTTTTCATTGGCATCACTGCGAAGCCAAGAAAAGTGTGGGTGGATGACAAAACATTTTTTTAATTTCAGTACTTTATGGGAAGAATTTTTTTAATAAGATGAAAGGGTACTCATATTTTGTAAAATGTTATTTTGCATATGCTGCAAACTTCCCCGGTATACTTAGATGGATTTTAGTGAACAGAGGCAAAAATTGAGCATAAAAGAAAAAAATCCTCTACAACCACTCACCCTAATATGCCTGTCCATGGGATGCCCAGATAGGACACATGCTAACAAAGAGAGGGTCTCAGCAGCCAGGCTGGGATCCAAAGAGATGGCAGTGCCAACCACAGTGCTGCCCGGGATGTTACTACCATGTAATAACTTGGGATAACCGCCCTGCCACATCGCCCATCCCATCCCATCTCATAAACGCATCCTACTAGCTAAACCATCTTTTTTGTGCGGGCCTTTGGAACTTTGGGGTGGCAAGGCTGTTTATTCCCCCAATGATGATTAGCAGTAATGCCAGTTAACTTAAAGCCTTGTGAAAAGCCTGGAACTGAAAATAACCAAATCAACAAAATAGCACCTCAGTTCTGTCAGCTGACCTCTCACTTGCCTGACTCAGGTTTATTTTATTTCATTTTTTTTTCCTCCTCCAAAAAAACACTCAAAGCACATGACTGCAAAATTAGAACAGATAAACCAAGCGGAGCTAATGTGGTGTAACTCATCGGCTAGAAAGTCTGATGTCAGCAGAAGTGATCTTTTCGGACATCTCAGCGGGTAGCCGACTATAACATGACTTGGCAAAAAAAAAATATAAGAGCTGTGTCAAGACTTGAGGAAGGACATGGCGCCACAGTAGTGTGTCAAAGGTCCTGGCATCTGTCCTTCTGAAACTGGCTCAGTTAGCCCACACTGACTTTTAATTTAGCAGGATGTCTTGAAACCGAGCACTGGTTTAAGTGTCCGACTCAGCTGAGATGGGATTACAGACAAGCATTTGGACATTTTATAAATCCTCTCCACACACACACACATTTCAAACTTACTGTATGTGTGTTACTCTTGGTAATTTAGCTCCTCAAGCTCCAATTACATTTGTTACCCGTACCATTTAGAATTGACTTTAAAATACTGCTGATGGTTTACAAAGCCTTCAATAATCTCGCTCCATCTTATATTTCTGACTGCCTCTCACCTTACACTCCAAATCGTAACTCTTCTTAGAATTCCAAGAGCTAAACTTAAAAGAAGCGGTGAGGTGGCCTTCTGCTGTTATGCCCCTAAAATCTGGAATAGCTTACTGATAATATGGTGGAGCACTTGAAAACACTGTATGGCCTGCAGAGGGCGCTCCTGCCACCCAAGCCTGACACAAGTTCCACACACACACGCGCTCTTTTATTATTTTTCTCTTTCCTCGTGGCAAACGCCTTTCCCCGTTTTCCCACCTGTACAGCAGAGTTCCAAAGCTCAAACAGAGTACTTTTTCTTTTTTTCTTTTCTTTTCTGTCTCTGTCTCTGCCCACCTCCACTCCTCCCAGCAAACTTCGTCCTCCACCTCCCAACTCAGGCTCCCGGAGTAGTAGCGACTGGCTGCTTTTATAGGGCAAAGAAGTGCTCCAGGTATCTAACGACCTTCTTCTGGGCAGCAGTTCCGGGTGCTGCCACACAAGGTTCACCAGTACCTGTAGTGTCCACTGAACCCATCAGGGCTGCTTCAAATTCCAACTCCCCAGGAGCCCTGTGGGAGTCCGAGGCACCGCTGCAACCCAGAGGTGCTGCCCTCTAGGGTCTCGGGTGGGTTTAATACTCTGAATATGCTCTCTTTCCCCCAGTCCTACCACTATATACCTGTAGGTGTCTTGGCTGGGTACATCACAACTGCTAAAACCCTATTATTTGAACATGGCTTTCTCATAGCTACATGTTAGTGTATCCCTGTTAAGCAGTATGTGCATTGAATTATCATTTTCATCAAAGCTCTGCAATCCCTAATACTCTCTGCTGTTCTTTTTCCGTTTTTTCTATGGTGGCGATCTGCACCACCACCACCTGATCAGGGCACCATGCAGACCCTACATTAATGGACTGAAGGCAGTACCCCAGAGGTCCACATCACCATCATCATGAAATTATTTCACATGAAGCCAGAAAGCCACGAGGACTGATTGAGGTAACTGACGTTTGGTGGGATGCCTAGTGGTCTTTGTGTGATCTCATGGCCTCAGAACCCCTGCAGATTTGTTTTTTCTCCAGCCCTCTGGAGTTGTTTTTTGTTTTTTTCTGTCCTCCTAGTCATCAGACTTTACTTTAGGTCTTTGTTATTTATTATTGCCTAATCTTATTTTCATTTTTTATAAAATTTTTGTTCTTCATCTTGTAAAGCACTTTGAGCTACGTCATTTGTATGAAAATGATGCACCAACATTGATGGACTGAAAGCCAGAAGTCTACGTGACCATCATCATCAGGTCCTTCCATGAAAACCCTAAATACAAAGAGGACTGTTTGACTTATGTTAGGTAGATTGCCCAGAGGGGACTGGGCGGTCTCTTGGTCTGGAACCCCTACAGATTTTATTTTTTTTTTGGAGTTTTTTTTGGTTTTTCTGTCCACCCTGGCCATCGGACCTTACTCTTATTCTATGTTAATTAATGTTGACTTATGTTTATCTTTTATTGTGTCTTCTATTTCTCTATTCATTTTGTAAAGCACTTTGAGCTACATTTTTTTGTATGAATATGTGCTATATAAATAAATGTTGATTGATTGAAAATGTCAACTAGGAATACAGTGCAGAAGGACTGAAAAATTCACTTACAATAAAACTGATAAAAGTTAAGTAGCAACAAGTCAAAGAACTGCCATGAAAAGCTCAGTGGGGACTGGGGGAGTAAGTATGGGGAGGAAAAGTTTCTGGAAACTGAATGTGCAGAGTTGCACGTTTAGTGGGAAGTTAGAGAGAGAAAGAGAAAGCCTGGAAAATATACGGTGGTCCAGATCTAATTATGCAATTTTCATTATGCTATAACTTATTAAGTTTATTACATAGAAAAACACCCGAAAAATTCAGAACCATCGAGAAGTGTGCGAACTGACGACATGAAGAATCGTCATTGCGCCGAACTGGAATCGTCCCCGCATAAATCAAAGTCATCCAGACGATCTGGATCTGCATAATTAGATCTGGACCACCATGTACAAGAGTGGAGAGGACATGTCACTAGAAAATGGTGACACAAACTGTACTACAAACAACATGGGAAGAGCATTTACCAATGTAACGTCTCTGGGGTAATTTAGGGCAGAGTAGGACTGTCCAACTGTGCATTTTAAATACACTGGTGACTTCCTCACTCTTTTCCAATTCAGGAAAAATATACTAATTGAAAGATTAATATAAAAATGTAGTGCTGATTCCCGGGTCCTCCCTGCGTGGAGTCTGCATGTTCTCCCCGTGTCTGCATGTGTCTTCTCCGGGTACTCCGGTTTCCTCCCACAGTCCAAAGACATGCAGGTTAGGTGCATTGGCGATCCTAAATTGTCCCTAGTATGTGCTTGGTGTGTGTGTGTGTGCGCCCTGCGGTGGACTGGCACCCTGCCTGGGATTTTGTTTCCTGCCTTGCGCCCTGTGTTGACTGGGATTGGCTCCAGCAGACCCCTGTGACCCTGTAGTTAGAATATAGCGGGTTGGATAATGGATGGACGGATGTAGTGCTGAGGGCAGAAGAGAAGAGTCTGAGAGGACACGTCACTGGGAAGTGCAAATCCAATTCATAAAGCTGCAAGACAATTTAAGGAAGACTGCAGAGGGTGTTAGGAAACGTGTGAATGGCAAGGAAATGTCTGTGGGGAGAGAGCGGGGGACACACTGGAGCAGAAAGTCACTGGGAACACAGCCGGCATGTTAGTGGGAAATGAGGGGGAGGAATACTTGGCTCACTGGGAAATATGCACAGTGGATATTCGACTGGGAGCTTTTAAAATAGAAAACAAAGACAGCCTTAGTATCGTCACGAGATCCACAAGCCTCTACACTGTACATACAACCAACATGCAACACGCCATCACTCTTTTATTTGAGAGCAAATGGTTTGCTATGCAGGCTTTGCCTCACAGTTAAGTAGTCTGGGGTTTGCATCTCACACGCTTCTTGCCTGGAATTTGCATGTTCTCCCCGTGTCCATTGGAGTTTCCTCACACAGGCCAAAGTGGTGGAGAAAATCTTTTAATAATCCGCTAGCATCATGGACATCAGGGCCAGTTTATACTTCTGTGTGATTTTAGGCTATACAAAAATAAACTGTCTTGTATTGTACTGTATAAATGAAAGGCCCGTGTGTGTGCGTGTGTGGGTCCGCTCTGCTCATGCTCAACCACAGCCACTAGATGGCGCATGCAGGCACTTTTACCATTTTTGGCGTTTGCATGCACCTCACTTCTCACTACGAAAGATCTGTGGGCAGCAAACGGCATCACACAGCAACAAAGTTGTGCTAATGACACCGATGAAGAGACACAACGTCGCAATGATGCAAACGCCATGGCACTACAGCATGCATGTGAAACAGCTCAGCAATGGCGGGCAAAGCTTGTCTATCTGGAGGTATTTTCTTAAGACAAAGATTAATAGGACTTGATTTGTTTTGAACCTTTTTTTGGTAAAAATTGAGTTATGTGTATGGAATGTTCTTTGATTTTAATAAAATCAATAAAATAATAAAAAAAAGAGTAATAGAACTCATCTGCCAGGGATAGATACATCTAAGATATGGCATCGGCAGGGTCTTCTTATGAAAGCCAGTGGGGCAGCAAGCACAGGTGGGTCCACGTCCTCTGCACTGGGGTAGTAATTCTTAAAAGTTAGCTAATGCCCTTCCAAGTTCACAAATAGATTAAAACTTCTAAGGGGTCTTTGGGTTGTGTTTTTGTCCTGAAAACCACACATAGCTAGTTTTTAATATTTAGAAATGATTTGGAAAAGAATATAAATAACAAGCTAGATGGATGAGCAGATAATCTTGACATCATTGAATCATCACAGAGAAACTTGGACAGCAGACAGGCTTGGGCAGATTTGTGGCAGACGAAATTTAATGTCAGTAAATGTAAAGTGTTACATGTGGAAAATGAAAAATGTCAGAACTGTACACACAATGAGAGATCTGAAAATCAAAGTACGAGTGGTGGACTCGACTCGACCAACTGGCAGACAGTGTTCAGAGGCCATTAAGAAGGCTAACAGACTGTCAGGTTATATAGCGCCTTGATGTGTGGAGTACAAATCCATGTAGGTTCTGCTCAAGCTTTATAACACACTGGTGAGGCCTCATCTGGAGTTCTGGGTGTGGATTTTGTATGCAGGCTACAAAAAAAGACATAGCAGCACAAGAAAAGGTCCAGAGAAGAGTGACTAGGCTGATTTCAGGGCTACAGGGATTGAATTATGAGGAAAGATTAAAAGAGCTGAGCCTTTACAGTTTAAACAAAAGAAGATTAAGAGGAGACTGAAGTGTTTAAAATTATGAAGGGAATTTGTCCAGTGGATCGAGACGGTGACTTTAAAATGAGTTCATCAAGAACACAAGGACACAGTCGGAAACTTGTTAAGGGTAAATATCGCACAAACATTAGGAAGTTTTTCTTTACACAAAAAACGATAGACACTTGGAATAAGAGACCAAGTAGTGTAGTAGACAGTAAGACGTTAGGGACTTTCAAAACTCGACTTGATGTTTTTGGAAGAAATAAGTGGATAGGACTGGCAAGCTTTGTTGGGCTGAATGGCCTGTTCTCATTCAGATTGTTCTAATGTTTCTAATATGAAGTATATATTAGTGTAGCTAACAGAGAAGAGCGACTAGGCTGATTCAGGGCTACAGGGGATGAGTTATGAGGAAAGATTAAAAGAGCTGAGCCTTACAGTTTAAACAAAAGAAGATGAAGAGGAGACCTGACTGAAGTGTTTAAAATTATGAAGGGAATTAGTACAGTGGATCGAGATGGTGACTTTAAAATGAGTTCATCAAGAACACAGGGACACTTGTGAAGGGGAAATTCCACACAGGGAACCACAGACACTTGGAATAAATGATCAAGCAGTGTGGCAGACAGCAGGCGCACATGCACGTGACGGTGAGGCCTGTCTCAAAAGCTTCATCGGCTTCCTGTGGTGCTAAATCTATATTCTGTACCTAGTTCTTGTATGCCCTAAGTGAAAGTGTAGTCAAGTTATCTTGTTCAAACACGCAAGCAGACATAATTCCAAAAATTGTATTTTCAGACTCAGGTAGGTCTAAAACGTCGAGAATCGCCAAAACCACGAAATGGATTTTTTGGACGATTACAATACTTTCCCTATACAGTGGAACCTTGGCTCACGACCGTAATTCGTTCCTAAACTCTGGTCGTAACCCGATTTGGTGGTGACCCAAAGTAATTTCCCCCATAGGATTGTATGTAAATACAATTGATCCGTTCCGGACCGTACAAGCTGTATGTAAATATATTTTTTTAAAGATTTTTAAGCACAAAAAAAGTGAATTACACCATAGAATGCACAGTGTAATAGTAAACTAAATGTTAAAACACTGAATAACATTAAGAAAACCTTGAACAGAGAAAACTAACATTGTAAGAGTTCACGCTACAGCCTTACGAACTGCTCGCTGTAAACACTTTTTTTAATGAGTTTTAAGCACAGGGAAAAAAATGAACATTTGACTGTAATTTATACAAAAACTAACCATAAACAACCAAGAAAACTAACGTTGTATGAGTCGAGTTCTGGTATGAAGGAAGTGAGGAGGAACTGAGTGGAGAGGAGATTACAGTTTTGAGGTAAAGTTTGTGACGATGCGGGTTCGCTGCATGCGCTTATCTCGCTTCCGGGAGCCCTTAAACCCGTCACCGTCGGCAATGTTACCAATGAGCACGACAGTGAGGCACTACAATGGAGCAATAGGATGGTGCATAAAAGTCCCAAGTGCTTTTATTAAAATCAACAAAACAACAATCAAAAACAAAGTCCAAATTAAATAAAGTGCAGTGCTTTCAGAATCCTTCAATAAATAATTAATCCCATAAAAACAGAAGTGAAGTGGAGGTTAAAATCCAATAGAAAAAAGTCTTCATTAAATACAACGAGATTAAAACAATGCTCGAAGCAGTCTCTTTAAAAACAAGCCCGGTGCATTCTTTAACTGCTTTCTCTTGCTCGCTCTCTCTTTCCCTCTCTCTCTCTCTCTCTCTCCGCTTGCTCGCTCGCTCTCTCTTTCCCTCTCTCTCTCTCTCTCTCCACTCTCTCCCTCTCTCTCTCTCTCTCTCCTCGCGCTCGCTCTCTCTTTCCCTCTCTCTCTCTCCCTCTCGCTCGCTGCACAAGGAATGCACAGGGAGAGACTGAACACGTGCGGAAATCATCGCCGCGTACAAACCGGAAGGGAAACTGGCTTGTTCGTCACCCGAGTGTGTGGTCGTGAACAGATACAAAACTTTGGCAAACTTTTTGGTCGGAACCCGATTTGTACGTGTTCAGAGACGTTCGTAACCCGAGGTTCCACTGTACTTCATATACTGTACGAGAAAGTCAGGGAGGTCTAAAATGTCAAGAGATCTTTGGATGATTACAATACTTCCCCTATACTTCGTATATGAGAAAGTAAAAAAGAGAGAACAGAAATCAAGCTGTAAGAACAACATTGGGGTGGAGAGGCAAAACGAGTCAGCCAGCCAGCCAACCAGCGAGTGTGTGAAAGGTGGGGCAGCAGATGTCCCTGCGATGGAGAGAAGGATCGGTGCTCTAGGAGTGGAGCATCCCCACTGATTTGTTGTTGAGGAGTGGGTATGATTAAGGTACGCCTAGACGAATGAGAAGTAAGACCCCACGCAGTCTGGCTGGCGGCGCTCGGGGTGGTGGTGGGGGGGCTGGTTGGTAAAGAGGCGAGGACCGCGGCTGCCAGTGTCTCCATCAGCTGATTGAGTAATGGGTGAGCTGGGGAAATGAAGACAAAGTTGCACTGGGCTTGTCTGTTGGAACAGGAAGGGCCCAAAGTCTGTTGCTTTTACTCTCATTTTACAAAGTAGCTTTTAGCTTTTAACTTCATAAACCGACGCTGTTTTCTAAGATTATTTATTTCTTGACTAGCCGTGCCCCACGGGTCTTTCCACCTATTAGCGAAAAAGGACGCCGAGGAGAGCCCCGCCCGGCTCCCCACTCTTGACGTCACGCTTCCCCCTCTCCTCGGCCTGCAGCCTCAGTCTCAGATTAGTGCGATTATATCATTCCTGCAAGTGGACTCTGATACTTAGCGTGATGATAGAAGTCGCAAAATCAACTGGAATGTTCAAGCAAATTATAGAAAAAAACCCGATCTTAACCCTTTAAGTAGTCCTCTCGTTCGCTAGCTAAGTGGAGGTGAGGTACACCCTGAGGCTGACGTGTGAGTGAGGAGGGCCCTGCCGCCCTCCCCTTGGCCCGCTGCCGGTCTCTCTGAGTCCCACAAATAAATCGGTCCCGCAAGTGAACTATGATACTTATGGCTAAGACAGAAGTCGCAAAATCAACCGCAGTGTTCGAGCAAATTATAGAAAACAACCCGATCTAAACCCATTAAGTAGTCCTCTCGTGAAAAGCGGACAGACAGATGTTTGAAATGAAATCACTGGGCACTTATAGCACCTACCCCTTGCTATGTGTGTGTTGTGTCCTCATCTGCTGGCTCATCTGGTTACGTTATCGACGGTGTCAGGTTCAAGGGGCTCCCCAAAACACAAGTGGAAGCGTGGAGCCAACCCGCACGGTCACACTGGGCCCCCTCTCGCTTCTCTCTGGCCATTAATTTTCCAACATTTGTTTGAAATCCCCCCTCAACAAATCACTGTCTGTGCCCCCCATGCTCTTGTTGTAAGGGAAGAATGAAGACATGGCAGCCATTTATGGCCTGATGGCCAATCAGGGCAGGGCAGTGTTTGGCTGCCATGTGCATACATCTGGAGCAAGAATGACAAACTCTTGAACTTGTAAGCCATAACATTCTCAGACCGAGACGCTTTCCATACAGAACTAACAAAGGCAATATGAAAACAGCTTCGCAGGAGCACATGACTGCCGTTCCGCCATGACAGCTCTACAGATGTGTGTGGGCTGCACCGGACTGCACTGTTGAGTGCCTGCCAGCTTGAGCCTCGTGTGCCAACTTGGTTACATGCAGAGCAGGCTCCTATCCTGCTGCTGGCTGACCTTCCCAGCTGTTCTCCACGTGATTTCGCAAAAGAGTCAGCGGGATGTTCTTCTTCAGTAGTGCTGGCACTGCTCCACAAAACTCAGCTTCCTGTGTTGCAACTCGCTCTCTCTTAAAAAAGACCCCAAACCAAGTCACGTCAGCTTCCTCCTTCAGACCCGTCGTGATCAGGCAAGGCCTAAAAATGCGCGAGTCAGTTTGTGAACAGCACACCACAAAGTGTAAAGTCACACGCGGGAGGGCTGCACACGGTGGCTGACAGATTTAGGCAAGCAGCCAAAATGGTTCTCCTTTGTACTGGCCCTACAGGAGATGACCTTCTAATTTAAAACTACAGTGGGCTCTGTCTGGCCTCCTCTCACCATGAACTGGTCTAAGCGCATTTGAGAACGCGGAGTACTTCAGGCTCTAAGCAGCTTTCCCATCTTACACAGACATATGAATTATTAAAGCAGCACGACCAGCAGCTCTGAGGTCAAAAAGACAAAACTGCTCATCTCATCTCCCTCTTCGGGCTGGTCACCAGCGACAGGAGTACTCGTCGCATAACATCATTACGACAAAAAATAAAAAAGACTAGGAATGAGAAGGAATGAAACAAAGGGGTATTTGTATATAGCGCCTTTCCTAGTGCTTACAATTTCCAAAGAATCAGGACTTAGATGCCTTTGAAAGTGAGCGCTGTGCAAGCCAACAACAAACCTCATGGTGTCAGCTTCATCCAAGTGTGTGCTTGTCTGCATATGTGTGTGTCCATCTGGTTGATATGTCTCTGCTACCCAACAGATGGCGCACCACAAACAGTAGCACTGCTTTTATGAACCCAACATCAACTGGCAGATAACAGAGAAATAGCAACTGGATGGACACGCTGCACTGCAATCGTTAACACTGAATACGACAAATAGAGAATAACTGCTGGACGAATAGAAACCAGCTAATCGACCTTAAAAAAATGACAAGCGCCTGTGTGTCTGTCCATTTGCTGTGTTTCTGTTATCCAACAGATGGCGCACCACAAACATAGCAACCAGATTGATACACTACATTGCAATAATTAAGACTGAATTCATCAAACACAGAAATAAGCTTATCTGCCTTAAAAAAAGGACAAGCACCTGTGTGACTGTCCAGTTGCTGTGTTTCTGTTATCCAACAGATGGCGCACCACAAACAGTAGCACTGCTTTTATGAACCCAACATCAACTGGCAGATAACAGAGAAATAGCAACTGGATGGACACGCTGCACTGCAATCGTTAACACTGAATACGACAAATAGAGAATAACTGCTGGACGAATAGAAACCAGCTAATCGACCTTAAAAAAATGACAAGTGTCTGTGTGTCTGTCCATTTGTTATGTTTCTGTTATCCAACAGATGGCGCATCAGAGACATAGCAACCAGACTGATACACTACATTGCATCCGTTAAAAGACTGAATTCATCCAACACAGAAATCAGCTTACCACCTTTAATTAAAGGGAAAGTGTCTGTCTGTTACGGCCGAACAAAGGCCTAGGGGTATATAAGTAGGCCGCACACTAGTGAGAGAGGGGGACAAAATACAAAAAAGAAACTTAAACCAGCTAAAAATTAGAAAACAAAAACAAACTCAAAAAGAAAACCCCACAAAATATGGAGCCAGTTACATACCCAAATTGAAGCAAGGCAGGACAACGACACTAACTTAGCCATCTAGATAAACAAAGTTTACACAGCTAAACAAACATCGCCCACACTTAACACCTGGATGGCGAGCTTACAACACTTACATCTCTTTTAACAAGCAACATGCCAGACCATCCAACCCTAACTCTCCATACCTTGCTCTGTTAAATCCAAATCCCTCTATTAAAACCCAAATCCAACCATCCATTTTCCAACCCGCTGAATCCGAACACAGGGTCACGGGGATCTGCTGGAGCCAATCCCAGCCAACACAGGGCACAAGGCAGGAACCAATCCCGGGCAGAGTGCCAGCCCACCACCGTAAAACCCAAATAAGCTTCTTTTTATAACTTACTGGCTGTCCTCCATGGCTCCCCCCGTGTAGTAGTGAAACAGGACAAACTTTAAAAATTAATAAGCAAAAAGGTATCGCTAGCTAAGCAGAGGCAAGGTACACTCCAACACACTGCGAGAGGTAGACCAACTTGAACAGAGCCTGGTGCATCATGAGTTAGGAGGGCATGCCACTCCTGACATCACACTTCCCCCTCCCCTCGGCCTGTAGCCTCTGTCTCGGATTAGCGTTAATATATCACTCCTGAAAGTGAACTCTGATACTTAGCACGATGAGAGAAATCGCAAAATCATCCGGAAAGTTTAAGCAAATTATAGAAAAAAACCCGATCTAAATCTGTTAAGTAGTTCTCTCGTTCGCTAGCTAAGCAGAGGTAAGGTATACCCCAAGGCTGGAGTGTGAGTGAGGTGGGCCCCACCTGCTACCCCCTCCCCTTGGCCCACTGCGTGCCAGACAGACAGAAATCAGCTCATCCACCTTAATAAAATTAGAAGAGTCCTTATGTTTGTGTAACTGTGCATCTCTCCAGTTTCTCTGTTATCCAACAGATGGTGCATGACAGGCAATGCATTGCTAATATAATCAAATAATTCATACATAAATGTGTATAAAAAATGATATGCTTAAACATACTGATAATTCATATTCTACGACACTGACATGTTTGAAAGAATAAAGTATGACAACATACATACTTTAAATGCATAATTAAAAAAAGACGTTAAGAATCAGATGAATGAGAATTGTTAGCCTCGTTCCCCGTGAATGATTATGTTTGCAAATCAAATGAACAAAAATTGTGTACCTCATTCTGGGCTGATTATTCAATTAATGAATCAAATTAACAAGAACCATTTACCTCATTTTGTGGTAGTGGTTCAGGTTTGTCAATCAAATGAACAGGAATTGTGCTACTTGTTCTCGGGTAATGATAACATTTGTGAATCAAATTAATGAGAATCATGTACCTCATTCTAGGGTAATAATTCAGTTTTGCAATGAAATGAATGACAATCGTGTACCTCGTTCTGGGGTAATAATTCAGTTTGAGAATCAAATGGACAAGAATTGTGCTATTCATTCTCGGGCAGTGATTCAGTTTGTGAACCAAATGGATGAAAATCATTCTCCTCGTTCTGGGGTAATGATTCAGGTTTCAAACCATATGAACAAGAATCATGTTCCTCATTCTAAGGTAATGATTCAGCTTATGAATCAAATGAATAAGAACCGTGTACCTCATTCTGGGGTAATAATTCAGTTTGCGAATCAAAAAAAACAAAAATTGCGTTCCTCATTTTGGGATAAAGATTCAGTTTGTGAACCAAATGAAAGAAAATCATTCTCCTCATTCTCAGGTAATGATTCAGCTTGTGAATCAAATTAATGAGAATTGTGTACCTCGTTCTGGGGTAATAATTCAGTTTGAGAATCAAATAAACAAGAATTGTGCTATTCATTCTCAGGCAGTGATTCGATTTGTGAATCAAATGAGTAAGAACCGTTTACCTCATTCTGGGTTAATAATTCAGTTTGCAAATCAAATGAACAAAAATTGTGTTCCTTATTTTCGGATAAAGATTCAGTTTGTGAACCAAATTAACGAAAATCATTCTCCTCGTTCTGGGGTAATGATTTAGGTTTCAAACCACATGAACAGGAATCATGTTCCTCATTCTCAGGTAATGATTCAGCTTGTGAATCAAATGAATGAGAATCGTGTACCTCATTCTGGGGTAATAATTCAGTTTTGCAATCAAATGAATAACAATTGAGTACCTTGTTCTAGGCAAATTATTCAGTTTGCAAATCCAATGAACAAGAATTGAGTTCCTCGTTCTCGGGTAAGGATTCAGTTTGTGAATCAAATCAATGAGAATTGAGTACTTTGTTTTGTTCTGGAGTAATGATTCAGTTTGTGAATCAAATGAACAAGAATCATGGATCCTCGTTCTCAGGTAATAATTCAGTTCATAAATCAAATGAACAAGAATCGTGCTCCTCATTCTCAGGTAATGATTTTGCTTTTGAATCAAATGAATGAGAATCGAGTACCTTGTCCTGGGCTAATGATTTAGTCTTGCAAGTCCAATGAACAAGAATCATGCTCCTTGTTCTCGGGTAATAATTCAGTTCATAAATTAAATGAACAAGAATCATGCTCTTCATTCCGGGGTAGTGACTCACAAAGCAAATTAAATGAATGAGAATCGAGTACCTCATTCTGAGCTAAAGGTTCAGGTTTGCAAATCAAAGGAACAGGAATTGTGCTACTCATTCTCAGCTAATATTAATATTCTATAATTCTATAATAATAATATTCTAACCCTAAATCCAAAGAGGACTGTTTCATTTATGTTAGGTAGAATGCCCAGAGGGGACTGGGAAGTCTAATGGTCTGGAATCCCTACAGATTTTATTTTTTTCTCCAGCCGTCAGGAGTTTTTTTTTTTTGTTTTTTCTGTCCCCCTGGCCATTGGACCTTACTCTTATTCTATGTTAATTAATGTTGACTTATTTTGTTTTCTTATTGTGTCTTTTATTTTTCTATTCTTTATTATGTAAAGCACTTTGAGCTACTGTTTGTATGAAAATGTGCTACATAAATAAATGTTGTTGTGTAATAATTTAGTTCATGAATCAAATGAACAAGCACGTGTGCATAAAAGTAAAGCTGAAAGCACATAACTGATAGAAATTAGAAAAATATTTTTATATGGTTCACTTTTTGTAGTTGATATGTTCTGTATATAAAGAAAAATACAAGTATTAGATTAATGGGGAGGGTTACATCAGGAAGGGCATCCGGTGTAAAACTTTGCCCAATCCATATGCGGACAGATGATCTGCTGTGGCAACCCCTAATGGGAGCAGCCAAAAGAAGAAGATAATGTTTATATATTCTTTTTAAAATGTGTCCATTAACCAATTGTACAAAACAAATAATTGATAAATTAAAATGTAATGTGCTGTTATGTATTTGTATGATGAACAGGTGAATCACCAGTGACAGAGTTCTTGTTCACTGATATTGATTTGGCTCAAACTCGACAAAATCATAAGTGAATGGATGAGAGTCATGAATATTAGACCTGCAGTACTTGCACATGGCACTTTAAACATCTCCCAGCAGAATGAAAGATGCTGACAACATCACCGATGCGCTACAGCACTCCTGCTGAGCTCCATTGAATTGATTCACTCGTGCCTACAAATCGATCCATATGACTCACTGAAAAGTGTCGCTGAAAAAGTACCAATAATTTGTGAAGCCAAGTCAGGGTAATGAACATGAAAACTCTACAAAGTCTATGATCTGCCCTGCATTTTGAAACCTAATTCCTGCATTTGTAAAGCAGAAGTTCCAACCACTGGGCCACAGTGCTGCTTCTTTCCATTATCAGATCAAGCTTCATGTTATAGCGTGACTTTGACGGCGGGCATTACTTTATGCCTTTCTCAAGCCTTGAACAGGGGGCACACAGACACAACTTAGCTATCAGCGTCTGACTGGTAAACACACCTGGAGGTAACATGTCTGTTGTCACATCTGTTTGGGCAATGCCTTCCTCACTGAAGTCAAATTCCTAAATGATTTGAACATGGGGCACCGGCATGGCACTCATAAAATGCCCTAATGTGTCCAAGCGGGTGCATGTAGTGACCATAATTAAATGAGGCACCCTGGACTGCTCCAAGTGGATGTGATTTGTAATTCAGCCATTACCCTCACACTCTCTTGTTCTTTGATTCTGACTCTCCTGACTCTCTTCTCTCTTCTGACTCTCCTCTTTGTTAACGTAACCCAGCAATGCCACGAGTGCCATGCACAAATGTAGACAAAAATGTATGTCATTACCAATTTCCTGGCGTGAAAACTGCAAAAACTCTGAGCGTCCTCTTTGTCATCATGGACCACAGAGTGTGGAAATGGTGGCCAGTTGCCTACATTGACATTGCTCTGGTAGTCCTCTGCGCCCACAGAACTGCTTTGTAACTGAACCGCTATCAAATCTGTTTTCTAATATCTCCAGGTGGAAAGGTTAGTTGGCGCTTCAGTGAACTCCAGCTCCTGGTGACTCATCAGTTTTATCTTCATCACAACAGAAACCCAGACATGAAGTCGACTGTGATGAGCTGCTAGTAGGCCTCAGGCTTCTCTCCTAATCCTTTTTTTTTAATGTTTGACGAAAATTCAATGGGCGGCTCTCCTAAACTGACACAAACAGCAGTTTGGCAATACGTGGGCTCGATTAAACAGATTCCAGAGAAAAAAACAAATCCTTCAAACTCAAAGTACAAACTGTCAACAAAACAGTCACTGAGTCTGAGGAGTGAGCTCCTGTACAGCACCCAGGGTGTACGTCAGCTTGTGTCACTAACATCTGAGGTGGCACATGGGAACCAGAGTACACTGAGCACAAGACCCATGCATTTCTCGTGGTCATCTCTTCTCCATGTGTTCCCAAGCTCAGTGGGTGGACTTTCATTTATGAAGCTACACAGCACTCAACATTGAATTCCTTGCATTTCTGGAGGTGTGTAATCTCCAAGACCATCGGAGCTTGGAGTCCTGGAATATGTCTAGATCGGAGTTTCTTAAACTTTACCTAATGGGTTACCGCCATTGGGTCGCTAGTTACTGTTGTATTTAATGATAATGGGTCATGGATGGTTTACGAAGTGGGTCACTGTGGGTTGATTAAGCAAATGACACTGCTCTGATGATCATCCTCAAGCACAAGCCACCGCACAGTCAATCGGCTGGGAATTCAACAACAACAAATGGGGCACAAAAACACCAGAAAGTGTAAGATTGGGTTGTGAAAAAACAAAAGCACATTAGAGGGTCAGCTTAGGTTGGATGGTTTAGGAAATGAAGTCAAAGAGGCGAGATTACGTTGGTTTGAAAATGTACAGAGGAGAGATGTTGGGTATATTGGGAGAAGGGTGCTAAGGATAGAGCTGCCAGGCAAGAGGAAAAGAGGAAGGCCTAATAAAAGGTTATGGATGTGGTGAGAGAGGACTTACAGGTGATGGGGGTGACAGAACAAAATGGAGAGGACAGGAAGATATGGAACAAGATGATCCACTGAGGCAAGCCCTAAAGGGACCAGCCGAAAGAAGAAGAAGAAGTTATCTACGAGAAACTAAAAAGATATTAAGGAGATCTAATTTTAGATTTTTTATTCCTTTGGGAATGAGAACAACCAGATTCTTACCAAAACTGCAGGACATGTCCCACTCTGACAGACTCAAGAGGATTAAACCTGCGTAATCTCGAGCAGAGGAGACTGCATGGGGACCTAATCGGGTCTTCAAAATCCTCAACGGCATTGATAGAGGAGAACGAACAGAATTATTTCATCTTAATGGTGAATTGCATACTCAATGACATCAGTGGAAATTAAGGACTGAATTAAGGTTGGACAGTTTGGAGACCAAGTCAAAAAGGCGAGATTGCGCTGGTTTGGACAAGTGCAGAGGAGAGATGCTGGGTATAATGAGAGAAGGGTGCTAAGGATAGAGCTGACAGGGAAGAGGAGAAGAGGAAGGCCTAAGAGAAGGTTTATGGATGTGGTGAGAGGAGACATGCAGGTGATTAAGATTTGAATTGGGTGTAACGGGGATGGACAGGATTAGAGATGAGGACATTAGAGGGTCAGCTCAGGTAGAATGGTTGAGAGAGAAAGTCAGAGAGGCTAGGTTGCTGGATGTAAGGAGAGAAGGTTGTTAAGGATAGAGCTGCCAGGTAAGAGGAAAATGGAAGGCCTAAGAGGAGGTTTATGTATGTGGTGAGAGAAGCCATGCAGGAGATGGGTGTAGAGAACAAGATACAAAGGACAGAAAGATATGGAAGAAGATGATCCGCTGTTGCAACCCCCAACGGGAACAGCCGAAAGAAGAAAAAGGTTGTGGATGGTTTTCGAAGTGAGTCATGGTTAGTTGATAAAGCAATTGACATTGCTCTGATGATCATCCTCAAGCACAAACCACCGCACAGATGATCGTCCAGGAATTCACCAATAACGAATGGGACTGAAAGACTCTAAAAAGTGTTAAGACTGGGTCGCGACACAAAAAAAACATAGATGCACAGTGGCCCTTACTGCACCCAGACTTCAATCACTGGCTTACGTGTTGATATACGGCTCAATGCCGAGCCATGGAGTGCTTCAGCCAGGTGAGATTCTGTCACTTCAAGTGTCCCTGTACTTCCCCCAGCTAGAAAAAAGTCCATCTCTCAGCCATTATCTAAACAAGACCCCAGATGGACCAGAGTTTAAGCTGTTTTCTTCTACCTGTACAAAGCTAAAAACATGGGTTTATGAGATTTGCAAATCATTGCATTCTGTTTAATTCACATTTTACACAATGTACTAGCATTTTTGGAATTGGGGTTCTACTTGGGGGTCCTCATCGGTGACAGGTTGGATTGGTCTTGTAACAGAGAGGAACTACAGAAGAAAGGGCAGAGTGGACACTTTTATCAGGAGACTGCACTCCTTTAATGTAGGCCGTGACATCCTGCTCATGTGCTACAACTCTATGATGGCCAGTGGGGTGTGCTGGGCTGCCAACATCACTTTATGAAAGGCCCACCGAATTAACAAGCTCTTTCAAAGGGCAGGCTCAGTTACAGGTCACGCTCTTCAGGAGGAGGTGAGAATGAAGACAAAACTGAGTGCCATTATAAACAATGATCTTCAACCCTTTATCGCATTCTGTCTGTTTCATTTACAGAATTACAATGGATTCTTTTTTGTTTTTTTTTTATTTTGACTTATTTTTGTAAAGCATCATAAATCATGCTTGTTTTCTTTATGTGATGCTCTATTTAGCATGACATCACTGCTGTGCTTCTACTCTTGGCAGAAAAATAACATTTTCAAACTCTCTTACTCCAAATCAGGGCAGACAGTGGCCTATCCTGGCAGCATTTGGATACACGGTAAAAACCTAGATGGGGTAGCAACTCCCACAAGGGGCCATTTTTTAACTGCCCAAAAATTTACTGGGCTCATTTTACAGATGTGGCAGGAAAACCCAGACACACTGGGCAAGAGCATGCAGACTCCATATAACATGAATAAATACAGCCTTATTTGAACAGTGAGCAAAGCACATTACAAAAGCAAATAAGAATACAATACTGAAAAAATTATGAATACAGCATAAGCACAGCTACAGCCACGTAAACAAAGAACAGAAAGTGACTTCAAGACAAATTCACACAAGCGTAACTAGACTACAGATAAATATGGAACTGGATAGAATTGCCAAATTTTTCCCACAAAGAATAAGAGCGGTTGCAATCCACTACTACATTCTGCTCTATTGAATATCAGTGCTTTTAAATATAAACCTGGGGTACAATCTGAGCAGGTCTGACCTCATCTTACTGCCACCTACAAGACTGGCATTGACAGCTGCAGCTCTCTGTTAGCCAAGGCAGCCATTCTAACATGTGTGTATGGAGGCTGTTGTTTGTTTTTATTATATTTTCAGTAATACTTATATATATTATTGGAGCTTCAGTAACAATTTAATGTTTGCCTTGGGGACAAAAAGATGGATGAATGGATGGATGGATGCTATCTATCTATTATATAGTGTCTATCTATCTATCTATCTATCTATCTATCTATCTATCTATCTATCTATCTATCTATCTATTATATAGTGCCTTTCCTATCTATCTATCTATCTATCTATCTATCTATCTATCTATCTATCTATCTATCTATTATATAGTGCCTCTTGTATCTATCTACAGTGCATCCGGAAAGTATCCACATTTTGTTATGTTACAGCCTTATTCCAAAATGAATTAAATTTATTTTTTTCCTCAGAATTCTACACACAACACCCCATAATGACGTGAAAAAAGTTTACTTGAGATTTTTGCAAATTTATTAAAAAGAAATAAATTGAGAAATCACATGTACATAAGTATTCACAGCCTTTGCCATGAAGCTCCAAATTGAGCCCAGGTGCATCCTGTTTCCTCTGATCATCCTTGAGATGTTTCTGCAGCTTAATTGGAGTCCACCTGTGGTCAATTCAGTTGATTGGACATGATTTGGAAAGGCACACACCTGTCTATAGAAGGTCCCACAGTTGACAGTTCATTTCAGAGCACAAACCAAGCATGAAGTCAAAGGAATTGTCTGTAGACCTCCGAGACAGGATTGGCTCGAGACACAAATCTGGGGAAGGTTACAGAAATATTTCTGCTGCTTTGAAGGTCCCAATGAGCACAGTGGCCTCCATCATCCATAAGTGGAAGAAGTTCGAAACCACCAGGACTCTTCCTAGAGCTGGCCGGCCATCTAAACTTTGCGATCGGGGGAGAAGGACCTTAGTCAGGGAGGTGACCAAGAACCCGAAGGTCACTCTGTCAGAGCTCCAGAGGTTCTCTGTGGAGAGAGGAGAACTTCCAGAAGGACAACCATCTCTGTAGCAATCCACCAATCAGGCCTGTATGGTAGAGTGGCCAGACGGATGCCACTCCTTAGTAAAAGGCACATGGCAGCCCGCCTGGAGTTTGCCAAAAGGCACCTGAAGGACTCTCAGACCATGAGAAACAAAATTCTCTGGTCTGATGAGACAAAGATTGAACTCTTTGGTGTGAATGCCAGGCGTCACGTTTGGAGGAAACCAGGCACCGCTCATCACCAGGCCAATACCATCCCTACAGTGAAGCATGGTGGTGGCAGCATCATGCTGTGGGATGGAACTGGGAGACTAGTCAGGATAAAGGGAAAGATGACTGCAGCAACGTACAGAGACATCCTGGATGAAAACCTGCTCCAGGGCGCTCTTGACCTCAGACTGGGGTGACAGTTCATCTTTCAGCAGGACAACGACCCTAAGCACACAGCCAAGATATCAAAGGAGTGGCTTCAGGACAACTCTGTGAATGTCCTTGAGTGGCCCAGACAGAGACAAGACTTGAATCTGATTGAACATCTCTGGAGAGATCTTAAAATGGCTGTGCAGCGACGCTTCCCATCCAACCTGATGGAGCTTGAGAGGTGCTGCAAAGAGGAATGGGTGAAACTGGCCAAGGATAGGTGTGCCAAGCTTGTGGCATCATATTCAAAAGACTTGAGGCTGTAATTGCTGCCAAAGGTGCATCAACAAAGTATTGAGGAAAGGCTCTGAATACTTATGTACATGTGATTTCTCAGTTTTTTTATTTTTAATAAATGCAAAAAAGTAAACTTTTTTCACGTTGTCATTATTGGGTGTTGTGTGTAGAATTCTGAGGAAAAAAATGAATTTAATCCATTTTGGAATAAGGCTGTAACATAAAATGTGGATCTATCTATCTATCTATCTATCTGAAGTGGAATCCCTGGGCTAAAGAAGAGGTGCCGTCTGGCCAAGGTGCACTATGCAGTGTACTCCTCTACTGCGCTCCTTGTTCATAATCCAATGTGCCAACAAAAGATATATCACTCAGCCAAGAACCTTTCCACCAGGATATTTTTACGTGCTATTTGAAGAGAGAGCGCTGCATGCCAAGGCTGAAGTAGTCCAGTTAATTCTCATAAAGATTGTTGGCTCAATCACTCAATGGGCTGTCAAATAAGAAGTAGTCTCACTGAAGCCAGACATATAATATCTACGTTTGGAGACAACCATGAGTGAATTTTGTTTAAAAGTGGGTGGGAACAACTAGATGGCTCACTGAGTGTCACATTTCTAAACCAATCCTATGCCTCATGATGGTGGTGCTCAATGTAGTGCCGGTGATTTTGAACTGGAGAGATCAAGGTCTTCTCGTTAATCTGAGAGTCAAGGGAAAACCCTTTCTGTAGCATTAGATTACACATTGGCATTCAATGGCATCAGAGGACGAATGGTAAACGTGGCGATGTGTCGTTGCAGGGGCTGCGTGTGCTCTCTGTTGTTCGGCATTACAAGAACAGAGAAGGAATTGATATGAGTTTTTAAAGAATTGGCAGCCATATTCATGAAAACATGCTGACAGCACAACTTCAAGGTCCTTCAAATTTCGACTTGATGTAATATTGGAGAGTCAATGTGAATACAATGGACACGCTTGTTGAGCTAAGTGGCCAGTCCTCGTCACAACTGGTCTAATGTTCTAGGTGTGAGGCAGCAGTGCTAACTCACTTCTGTGCCACCCTAATAATGCCTGAAAACATAAAACATGACACATGTCACAAAAAGCAACACAAACTTCAGAATGGAAAAAAGTTAAACTTCTGTGGGCTGGGCCTCTTAACGGCAGTGGTGGTGTAAGCGTGCAGACGAGATCACCGCTGACACTTCTCAGGCCAGTCAGAGGGCACTGAAGGTTAAAACAAATGCAGCATAAAAACCGTTACTTCCCCAAAATATGCTGATCTGTTCCTAACAGTCCACAGAGGGTCACAGTGGGCATTAGACTGTGTTAAGAATTGTTGGTATTTAGTACTTGAACGATAATCTCTGTAAATTTTCTTATAATGGTTGTGTTATGTGTATTGTAAGCAGCTCCCAGACTGATGTTACTTCAATATGTTGATCTCTTTTGTAAGTCACTTTGGAAAAAAGTATTTGTTAAGCAAACAAATGAAAATGTAAGCACCCAACGAGTCAAATTCCTTATATGTGTAGACCCATTGGGCTCATCGAGCAGATTCCATTTTAGTGATAAAGCAGAACAGGAACATCTCACCTCACCTCGCCTCATTCTCAAGCCCACCTAATCAAATTCAGGTGTCTGGGGAAGACAGAACATACCCCGACAGCAAGGCAGGAACCAGCCAATGAGCTACTGATCCATCGGAGGGTCCACTCAAGCACACAATCACTCCGAGTCAAACTGGAGTCGCTGCACAAGATCAAATGCACGTTTTTAAGAAATGGGAGGAACACAGGAGTACATAGTGTAAAAATATCAGGGTGGAGTGGTGGCTCTGAGGCTAAGGATCTGCGCTGGTATCTGGAAGGTTGCTGGTCCAAATCCCTGTTACTGCAAAAAAAGGGATCCTACTCTGCTGGGCCCTTGAGAAAGGCCCCCAACCTGCAATTGCTCCAGAGGTGCTGTACAATGGCTGACCCTGTGCTCTGACCCTAAGGGGTATGTGAAAACTATCAAATTCCTAATAGAAGCAATTGAATAAGGTGAAACAAAGAACAGACTGGTAGATGCAAACCTATGATCCTAAGTCTGTTAGGAAGTGGCACTGGCCATTGTGCCACCCTGCAGAGCAACAAAAATGAACAAAAAAACTAAAACTAATCAACTTGAATCTTCTGCTGCAAGCTTGAGGTTTTTATGTTGTTTAGCTCAGCATTAATGCCTGCACATCTGCTGGAATAAGAATAGAACTCTGTATATAATTCATTATTTCACCAAACATCTAACCACTGAACCAACTTCCGTCAATTCACAGAGCTCATCCCAAGGTGTTGATATATCTCAGAGCTAAAGGTGTATCTTGTTTGAATCTTCTTCTTCTTCTTCTTTTGGCTGCTACTGATAGGGGTTGGCACAGTGGATCATCTTCTTTCATATCGTCCTGTCCTCTGCATTTTGTTCTGTTACACCCATCTCCTGAATGTCCTCTCTCACCACATCCATAAACCTCCTCTTAGGTCTTCCATTTTCCTCTTACCTGGCAGCTTTATCCTTAACAACCTTCTCTCATTACACCCAGCAACCTAGCCTCTCTGACTTTCTCTCTCAACTGTCCTACCTGAGCTGACCCTCTAATGTACTCATTCCTAATCCTGTCCATTCTCGTCACCCCAATGCAAATCTTAACATCTTTAACTCTACCACCTCCATCTCTGTCTCCTGCTTTCTGGTCAGTGCCACCGTCTCCAACCCATACAACATCGCTGGTCTCACTACCATCCTGTAGATCTTCCCTTTCACTCTTGCTGATACCCGTCTGTCACAAATCACTCCTGACACTCTTCTCCACCCATTCCACCCTGCCTGTACTCTCTTTTTCACCTCTCTTCCACAATCCCCATAACTCTGTACTGTTGATTCCAAGTATTTAAACTCATCCACCTTCATCAAATCTACTCCCTGCATCCTCAACATTCCTCTGACCTCCCTCTCATTTACACACATGTATTTTCTCTTGTTCCTACTGACCTTCATTCCTCTCCTCCCTACAGCATATCTCCACCTCTCCAGGGTCTCCTCAACCTGCTCACTACTCTTGCTACAGATGTCATCAGAAAACATCATAGGCCACGGGAACTCCTGTCTAATCTCATCTGTCAACCTGTCCATCACCCTTGCAAATAAGAAAGAGCTCAGAGCCGATCCCTGATGTAATCCCACCTCCACGTTGATTTCATCCGTCACTCCTACCACAGACCTCACCACTGTCACACTTCCCTTGTACTTATCCTGTACAACTCTTACATACTTCTCTGCCACCCCCGACTTCCTCATACAATACCACAGCTTCTCTCGAGGCACCCTGTCATATGCTGTCTCCAGTTCCACAAAGACAAAATGCAACTCCTTCTGACCTCCTCCATACTTCTCCATCAACATCCTCAGAGCAAACATGGCATGAAACCATACTGCTGCTCACTAATCATGACCTCACTTCTTAATAACTAACAAAAAATGCAGAAATTGCATAAATAGTATTGTTATATACATACATTTTTGCTTGTTTTATGGGTTTGTATAATTGTACGTTTCATTTCCAAAGTCAAACTCATGACTGGCTTGATAATGTTGTATTTTATTGGTGCAATGCCATCTTGAATTTGGTCATATCACGTTTCTGACATCACAAGATGCGAGGCGAGGACCACTTTATGCCCTCGGTTATTTTCTTATTCAAACAGGTCCTGATGATAGAATTGTCATTTTTATGACTTGTCTCTGGGTTTGACCTTTTCTTTATTTTTTTCCCCTTGGCAATAATCACTAGGTTCTGATTGTTTTCGTGGATTGGACTCCTCACTCCTGATGTTTTAGAAAATTAGAAAGATTTAGACATAAACAGGCCATTTAGCCCAACAAAGCTCGCCAGTCTTATCCACTCAATTCCTCCAAGGTAACATCAAGTGGAGTCTGGAAGGTCCCTAAAGTCCTACTGTCTGCCACATGACTTGGTCACTTACTCCAAGTGTATGAAGAAAATCTTCCTAATGTTTGCGCAAAATTTCCCCTTCACATGTTTCCAACTGTGTCACCGTGTTCTTGATGAACTCATTTTAAAATAACAGCCTCGATCCACTGGACTAATTCTCTAAAGTGGAATTTGACCCTATCTTTTGACCTGGTCGTTTGGCTTCCTTTTCATCTCCTGACCACATTGCTCACAATAATCCTTGGGAACGACGCGTGTCCAATTACAAATGGTAAACAGTTACATAGGAGAGAATTTGCTGTGTAGGTTAAGGGACCGTTGCGACCAATTATTTATTTAAAAACATTTTATTGTTTCATTACCATCATCGGTGATCATGGTGATCTGGACTTTGCTTTTTATTTTTCTTCTTCTTATTTTGACTGCCTCTAAAAATAATGAAGGAAGTGTTTTCATGGTTTCAGAGGTCAAGGAATCTAATACTCGTGTTTTGATTTAGACATTCATTTTGAAATACCGTACATCATCCCGAGGTGCCAATTTGTTTTTTTACTATTGGCTCTGCCATTGTTTGTGGTTGGTAATGCAGGGATGCCAGGTACTTGCTAAGCAAGATGTCTGGGAGTGTAAAAACAGGTGACATAATTATCACAACAATATAAAGGTCACTGTCATACACTCCGTTACGGTGACTAATGGGTGGAGTGGTGGCTCTGAGGCTAAGGTTCTGTGTTGGCACCTGAAAGGTTGTCGGTTCAAATCCCATCAGGGAGCTGATTCCGCTGGGCCCTTGAATAAGGCCCTTAACCTGAAAATTGCTCTGGGGGATCTATACAATGGATGACCCCTTGCTCTGTCCCTCAGACATCATGCGGAAAGACAGCTTTCTCTCAGGGATTAACAAAGAATATCAAATCAACAAAAAACTGAAACTATAATGTCATCATATACAGTAATGTCAGGTTACAAATTGTTTTGTGTTCTTTGACTTTGATTTTCATTTTGCATTTTGGCTTAGGCTACGTGAAATATTCCAGTTTTTGACTTTGTTGCTACATCCCTCGATTTACAATTTCACCTCACGTCCTGGTCTTTGTTTATTTGGATCTCATCCTCCCAGTTTCGACCTTCACTCGTTTTTCCTCTTAGATTCTGACTCCATATTACTTAAAACTGCTGCTGCCCACAAAAGTAGCCTGTAAAATATGCAAAAGAGTATTTAAAAAAATTGCGTTTTTTTATCATTTAAACTAACTAACCCTTCACCAAAACCGGTAAACAATAAATAAGAAATAAATAGAAGACAAGTTTTAACTGCTTATAAAAATGAATCCTAACAAAGCCACAATACTTTTCAAAAGTGTGAACGTGGATGGTGAGGTCGATGGTGAAGAAATGGAGGGCATCAATGGGACAAAGCAATCAGGGTGGTTGTGTTTCAAAGTGTGTCCACAAATTGCTCGTATTTGACAATTTAAAGGCAACTGTTTTGTTTTTTTTGAAGCAACCCTGCTTTGTCTTTGGGTTTGAAACCCAAACAGTCCAAAGTGTAGAAGCTGCATTTAGCGTTAAAGTCATTCCCATCTTTAACACATTATACTGCTGGACCATTTATTATTGAGACGCTGCAGTGTTGGTCTATGCCAGAGGTCACTAACAGGCGGACCTCGGTCCGCATCCGGACCGCAAAGCTGTCTCATACGGACCTTGACTTACAGCCAAAACAAAAGGTTATCATTTAAACATGATGGGGCGCTTCTATTTTTATCCGGCGCAGCTTTTGTAATCTTTACAGTAATGGTGAGGAAATACACAGTATACGCGCTAAGCCATTTCACGTGATACCTCTCATCCAATCAAGTCTGCGGATTCTAGTCGGTGAACGTTGTTTTACGAATCCATGTACGCAAACAGAGGAGGGATTTTTCAGAGATACGGTCGAAAAGAAGAAAGATAGTGAAACGTGTGTTAGAGGCAAGGTCAGGAACCGAAACGTTCGAAAGAAATGTAGCGATAAAAATAAAGACTACTGAGAGATACTGTGAGACTGTGTCTATGAGAATGACTCTGACTCCATTCAAGCCCAGGTTTAAAACCCTGGCAGGACAAGCTAGAGCTCAATTCTCTCACTGAGCAAAAAAGTGTGGCAATGAATATAAGAGGGGAAGAAAATGGGCATTTAAACCTGTTACATTGTTAAGATGTGTTGAGATTTTTTATCTGTGAAATTGGTTGAGACTTGAGTCAAAATGTGAAACAGAAAAGGGGAAATGTTAAGCTTTTTCTCCATTCCTTTTGTATTCTTCTGAAGTTTAGCACTTTATTTAAGCATGCACAGTTTTCATAATTTATTTTTGTCTTATTTTGAAGTGCAGCCCTACTTTTGTTTATTAAATTAAAGAAGAAATTATACACTGACAGAACAAAAAAGTACATATTTGCAGTCATACATAAATGTTCAGTTCTGTGTTTGAAAAAAAATATTGTCAAAAGGATTATGAATTGTACTAAACTAATTTGATTTGAAAGTCTAGTATTAATTACATGCAGATGTTGATACAACTACTAGGCTACTTAAATAGACATGATACTAAATAGTTAGACAACATGATCTTCAGACGGACCGGACCTTTGCTTCAAGAAATTTTCTCTGACTGGACCTCGATAGATTTTAGTTGAAGACCCCTGGTCTATGCATTAGTCATAAATGGAGCAGTCTGCTCTGCTCACGCTCAAACACAGCCACTAGATGGCGCAGGCAGGCACTTTTACATTTTTTTGACTCTTGCATGCACCTCACTTCTCACTGTGTGCAGAAAACGCCACCACACAACAACAATGACATCGTGGTAATGACACCGAAGAAGAGACACAACGATAAAACGAAGTTAACGCAGCGGCTCAACGATGTGCAAATGAAACGGGGAAAGGCTTCAAGTTTTCACTAAACACATTAGAGGTATTTTCTCAAGACAAAGATTAATAGGACCCAGATGCCAGTGATACAGCTAAGATATGGCACTGCCAGTGTCTTCTTACGGAAGCCAGCGGAGCAGAGCAGAGATGGCCATAATAGGTTACCCGTCTAGCTCTGGCGTTGTGTTCGGTTTTGTGTATTATCTTTACTCCGTTTTTTGAAACTCATTGCACACCCAATCTACCTGGAAAGGGCGTCTCTCTCTCTCTCTCCCTCTGAATTGCCTTTCCAAAGATTTATTTCATTTTTTTCCCAACAAGGTATTTTTGGTAGGTGGACAATTCTTTTTTTGTCTTTTTAGGTAGTCAAGGCTTGTGTCAAAAAACAGGGCCCATTAAAGTCCATTGAGGAATTCCTTGTGTGTTTTTAATTGTTGTGGTCACCAGATATACTAAGAATATTCTCCATTTTGGACTGTACATACAGGTGCATCTCAATAAATTAGAATATCATCGAAAAGTTCATTTATTTCAGTACTTCAGAAAGTGAACCTCCTATATTATATAGATTCATTACACACAGAGTGATATATTTCAAGTTTTTATTTCTTTTCATTTTGCTGATTATGGCCTACAGGTAATGAAAACTTAACATTTAGTATCTCAAAAAAATGAGAATATTACATAAGACCAATAAAAAAATGTAATACAGAAATGTTGGCCTACTGAAAAGTATGTTCATGTACATACTCAATACTTGGTCAGGGCTCTTTTTGCATGAATGAGGCGTAGCATAGAGGCGATCAGTCTGTGGCACTGCCAAGGTGTTATGGAAGTACAGGATGCTTCATCTCGTCTGTATTGTTGGCTCTAGTGTCTCTCATCTTCCTCTTGCTAGATTCTCTATGGGGTTTAGGTCAGGCGAGTTTGCTGGCCAATCAAGCACAGTGATACCATGGTCATTAAACCAGGTATTGGTATTTTTGGCAGTGTGGGCAGGTGCCAAGTCCTGCTGGAAAATTAAATCAGCATTTCCATAAAGCTTGTCAGCAGAGGGAAGCATGAAGAGCTGGTAGATGGCCGTGGTGACTCTGGACTTGATAAAACACAGTGGACCAACACCAGCAGATGACATGGCTCCCCAAATCATCACTGACTACACTGGACCTCAAGCAACTTGGATTCTGTGCCTCTCCACTCTTCCTCCAGACCCTGGGACCTCGATTTCCAAATGAAATGCAAAATGGACTTTCATCTGAAAAGAGGACTTTGGACCATTGAGCTGTACAGTCCAGTCCATTTTCTCCTTGGCCCAGATAAGATGTTATCTCTGGTTCAGGAGTGGCTTGACACCAAGAATGTAGAGACAGTTGTAGCCCACGTCCCTGTGTGTGGTGTCTCTTGATGCACTGACTCCAGCTGTGGTCCACTCCTTGGAAATCTCCCCCAAATTCTTGACTGGGCTGTGTTTCACGATCCTCTCAAGGCTGCGGTTCTGCCTGTTGCTTGTGCACCGATTTCTGCCCCATTTTTTCCGTCCACTCAACACTCCATTAATCTGCTTGGATACGTCACTCTGTGATCAGCCAGCTGCCCCTTTGTGGCTTAGCCTCCTTGTGGAGGGTCTCAATGGCTGTCTGTCTTCTAGACGACTGTCAACTCAGCAGTCTGATTGTGTGGCCTACTGAACCAGACTAAGAGACCATTTCAAGGCTCAGGACCCCTTTGCTGGTGTTTTGGGTCAATTAGCTGAGTGGAGTGGGACACCACGACTTGACAATATTGAACTTTTTCACAATATTCTAATTTTCTGAGATACTGAATTTTGAGTTTTCATTAGCTATAAGCCTTAAACAGTAAAATGAAACGAAATAAACGCTTGAAATATATCACTCTGTGTGTAATGAATCTATCTAATATATGAGTTTCACTGTTTGAATTGCATTACTGAAATAAATTCACTTTTCAATGATGTTCTAATTTATTGAGATGCACCTCTATTATCATGCTTGACTGTATCAAATGCTGCACTGAGATCTAAATGAATTAACATGCGGGATTGCCCAGTATCTGCTGCTACAAGCACATCATTAGTTACCAGAATCAGAGGAGCTGTGCTGTGCTCTCAAACCATACTGGACGTTTTCCATCAGCTTATTACAAGGTAAGAAACTAGTGAGTTGGGAGGCCATGACATGTTCAAGAACTTCAGACAGAAAAGGTAAGTGGGTGAGAGGATGATAATTGGGCCGTCTTAACAGCAATATAGGCCCCCGGGGCAAAGCAGTGCACTGAGGCCCCTACCTACACAACCACTCACAGGAATAAAAATGTAAATTTATATATATAAATGTCAACATGTGTGTGTATGTATGTACGTTCCAGCATCACGCCCGAACGGCTGGAGCGATATTCATGAAACTTAGGGTCGACTAAAAATACTGTAGGGTGAAATCAACCCTAACCCACCCCCTTCTGGGTGTGATCTTACAGTCTTGTATGCATGTTATCATCCAGGTGACGCTTGGGAAGACCACCAGAGGGTGAACTGCAGGTGACTGTCAGCATTCTTTATGTCTGAGCGCCACCGCACGCCCCTGTTGCTTTTCAAATTAAATAGAGTTCTACGCGTGCAAGTGTTTGTGTCTGTCCGGCCCGGAAGTGAGACGTAGAGTTGGGGTGAGGGCTCCAGCTCCGAAGACACGCAAGCGAGGCCCGCACACTAGGGCTGTTCGATATAACGATATATATCGGATGACAATATGAAAACGTCTATCGCTGCACATTACGCTATCGTTTGTTTCGTGGTGTCGCAAAATAAACTGTTTACGGCAATATTTTTTTCATTGTTTTGATGGCCACCACGTGGATGCAGACACACTAGCATGGCTGATGAAGACGAGGCAACACCAGGTAGCTCCACACAGAAGGACCTTGTTCCTAAACGAGGGGCTACCTCTGTAGTATGGAGATGGTTTGGATTTGAAGAGTCTGACACGGACCAGAAAACGGTACTGTGCAAATTATGCTGCAAACCGATCGCTACCACAGACTCCAACACGACAAACCTCTTCTATCACCTCCGCAAAAAGCACGTGAGCGAGCATGCAGAGAGTTTACAACTGAGAGGCAGGCCACGTAGGATATTACAGTTGTAAAGGTACTATTTAAACGAGCGTGTTAAAAGCTTGGAAGATTAATTGCTACCAAAACAATTTGCTTAAGGCATAATTTTCCCTGCAGCGTTTGCTGTCAGCGTTAATCTTGTTAAAATTACGTTTACGCCACAACTGCATTAACACGGCAAATCTCGTTACCGCGGATCGCCCCGTGCTTGGGGCTGGACGGCATCAACACGTTAGCACCGTCCAGTCCCACGCACGGGCGATCAGCTGTAACTCATTAACGGAGATTTGCCACACTACGATGTGCAAATTAACATTTTACTAGAATGTAGCCTAAAAAACATTATATTTAATATTATATTTTTAAGGGCGGCACGGTGGCGCAGTGGTAGCGCTGCTGCCTCGCAGTTAGGAGACCCGAGTTCGCTTCCAGGGTCCTCCCTGTGTAGAGTTTGCATGTTCTCCCCGTGTCTGCGTGGGTTTCCTCCGGGCGCTCCGGTTTCCTCCCACAGTCAAAAGACATGCAGGTTAGGTGGATTGGCGATTCTAAATTGGCCCTGGTGTGTGCTGTTTGTGTGTGTCCTGCGGTGGGTTGGCACCCTGCCCAGGATTGGTTCCTGCCTTGTGCCCTGTGTTGGCTGGGATTGGCTCCAGCAGACCCCCGTGACCCTGTATTCGGATTCAGCGGGTTAGAAAATGGATGGATGGATTATATATTTAATATATTTTTGTCGTAAGCCTTATTGCTGCTACAGTTTGAAGTACAATGTTTACATTTGGTTTTGACAGTTAATGTTAGACTTGTATTTATTTTGTTTAAAGGGTTTATTGGCCTTATATAGTTTAGTTGTTAGTGCTTTGATCCTTTTATATTTAATATATGTTGTGAGAGTTATTGCTGCTACAGTTCACATTTTGTTTATGTCAGGCATTTTATATAGCAGTATTTTATATTGGGCCTTTAGTAATTTGTTTTTGAAAAGTGTTTTATATTTGATACATTAACATTTTATGTTTACATTCTAAGTCAAACATTTGCTCAAATGTTCTAAATAAAAGAACAGAAATAATTACAAGTTGAGTACTTCTCATTTTTGATTTTTTTAATTTAAATGAAAAAAAGGAGTGGTGATTATATAAACTATTCACTGAATACAAAGAAAATGTACTATATCGTGATATCGGGATATGAAATGAAATATCGGGATATAAGATTTTGGTCATATCGCACAGCCCTACCGCACACCGGCAAAAGGAAACCTCCTAAGAAAGACAGTCGCTTAGCTGCTAGTGCACAAACAATGCGAGCACGTCGGCAACATGAATCCTTCTAGCAGAGAGATGCCCAGAGTAGTTCTGATGATTTCAATACTTTCTAGGATCGGCTTACACAGTTAGTATAAACTGGATGATAACATACATACAAGACCACAAGACAAGGACATTAGTGAGTCTTTATTGTTTGTTAATTTATTTTTATTGTTAAAGTTGTGGGTTTTTTAATTATGTTTTTCTCAAACAATTAAAAAAAAAAAGCACTGTTTTTTCCTCCTGGACAACGCTGGGTATTTCAGCTAGTGGTTGATAAAATTAAACATATATTTATTGTATTGGTTGTAAGAAAGACGCTATATAGCACCCGACCCCACATAGATTAGACACGAGAGGCATGGGTAAAATTAAATAAAATTAATTTTCTTCGTCTGTGGGCTACGCCTTCCCCGTACCCACAAACACAACATAGTCCCAAACACACAGTAACATAATTCTCTTATTCCTTCTCCACCACTCCTCACCAAGCTTCATCCTCCTTCCACCCAACTCTGGCCCCTGACTCTTTATAGTTCACCCGGAAGTGCTCCAGGTGCTTGATCCCTATTTTGCGGCTGTACTTCTGGGTTTGACGAATTGGTTGCCCACACAGGCTCAGGAGTCCCAAATACAGTGCCCCCTGGCGGTACCTGTGGGACCCAACAGGGCTTGCACCCAACTCCAATTCCCAAGATGCCCTGCGGGAACCTGAGGCTCTGTTCCACCCCAGGGTGGTGGCCAACTAGCGTTCAGGGGAAGGTATTGCAATGTCCATGGCTGCTCCCCCTGAATATAGTGTGCAGGGGCGTCCCCGCTGGGTAAGGACACCAAGCCCCTGTCACAGGTACTTCCAACAAAGTCAGTGTTTAAACATTAAAAAACAGCAAAGATTAATCAACACAAATGTTTGAGCAATATAACATGAGCTTTGAAATACACGATTGCACCATGGGGCTCCCTGGCAATTGCCCAGCGTGCCCCTGCGTTAAGACGGTCCTGTCAGAATACCAACGTCACAACCAGACATCTATTTCCAAATGCAATTAAGGGTCATGAGATACAAGTTCTCTCGTATGTCGCGTTTCGACTGGCTCAATTCGATACGACTTAACTTGCACCTCAAGTTCAAAATGTTAATGTTAATTATTCTTACCTGGATTTGCTAATAGGTCAGCATAATTTCTCAAAAGCATTTTAACTGCAAGAAACAAAGCACTTCACAGAAACTCAAAATGAACAACAGGCTTATTACAAGCTAAGTAACTAGTAAATTGGGAGGCCATGATATATCGGCTGCAATTAAGGGTCGCTGGAACAAGATTATCCACCAGTCTATCACAGGTCCCACCCAAACCCATTCCTGCTGGGCCAAATTACAGTCACCAGACAACCTAACTTGCACATTTTATGATGTGGTTGGAAATCCAGAGGAAAAGGGAGAGCATGTAACAACACCACAGAGATGGCGACCCTCTCAGGATTTGAACCCCGTCCCCTGGTGCAGCAATGCTAATGACATGGCCAGCCACAATGGCTGCCTAATATATAAAAGCAGAATAAAAAAAGAACTTTTTACCATTTACAGAGAGCCAGCTCATAATGCAGCACATACCACCAACCACAAAACCATAAACCAATAGCAAAAGTCATAGAAACCCCAAATGAGCCAATCGCAAATGAGCAGCCATGCTGATGAGCTGGTGGCTACAGAGGAAAGGGAAATGAAACCTTTATAGGGGACGACTGGAGGTTTATTTTGTCCACACTGGTGTTTCCTTAGCTGTCCTATGCTATTATTTGATCAGTGGCCCACTGGACCTTGGCTGTTGTTATATATTTTGGTGTCTGTATGCTCTTGATGATAATGCGAGGTGCCCTGTTCAGAATGAAATGCGGCCCAGTTAATGAACAAGCAGTTATCTTTAGACAGCAGCAACTGTTATGGAGCTTCCATGTGCCAATACTTTCATTGTCAGTACTCCTTTAGAAATAGAACTTGAGGTAATCATTAATATCTTTATCTAAGGAGAACCCTGGACCTTGGTCTTCTTGGTATTAGACCCAAGTACTCCATTAATAAACTGCCAAAGTACAGGGCCCGTCTCTATTGATCAGAATTCACAAGTGGATTCGGCAAAACATGAGGCAATACCACAGAAGTCAGTTGAATGAAGAAATCCACCATCATCTGACATATGCAGGTGTAGCATTAAGTGGGTCGCCTGAGGAAGCGAATTTTCACAATTACATCAAGATGGAAAATCGGTTTACAGAGTACCCAACCACCACAGCCCCTACGTTCCTGCACACAGATGAAAAGCAGACAACGCACAGGAAGCTCCTCGAAGCACTGCACTCACGTCACAGCCTGTGTGTAAGGGGAGATCCAACGAGTCAAGTGTAAGGACAAGGACACGGACACCTGTGTCCTGTCACATGAGAATTACAGTCATCCACAATGCCATCTGTCTTCTTTCAAGACATGTTGTACAGACGTCAGGAAATGGACGGCCAAGACCGGTGCTCTTTTCCCAGATCAGGCCACCAACAAAGCAAAACACCCTATTGACATTTGATACTAAGTGGCCATTATTTTGAGATCATGTTAGGTGAAAGGTTTGTCAGAAAATGGAGCCAATCCCAGACAGCACAGGGCGCAAGGCAGGAATAAACCCTGGGCAGGGTGCCAGCCCACCTCAGGGAACACCCACACACCAAGCATACACTAGGGACAATTTAGGATCGCCAATGCACCTAACCTGCATGTCTTTGGACTGTGGGAGGAAACTCACACAGAAATGGGGAGAACATGCAAACTTCAGGCAGGGAGGACCCAAGAAGCGAACCTGGGTCTCCTAACTGCGAGGCAGCAGCGCTACTCACTGCGCCATCATGCCGCCCTACTAGACAAGTGGGACAGCCAAGTTGATTCCAGCCACACGTTCACCTCAAATTAGTCCCCTTCAGGGTACATCATGCTTGTGACAGGCCAGCTACCGGACATCATGTCAATGTTTATAATCTGAGGCTGGTGCCGTAGAAGTCAATGAGACTGAGTGTGGGTTTCTAGGCTCTCCCCTTATCTTTAATTTTTTTTTTTACCTCTGGGGTACTTTGGTTTTCCTCATATATCGCAAAGAAATGCATAATGGATTAAGTGGGGGCTCTAAATTGGCCCAGTATGACTTGAGACACACTGGCATCCTACACCCAGCTAGTTCTATCCTTGCACCTAATGCTGACAGGTTACACTCCCACCCCCTGTAACCCATTAATCAGACTAAATGGATTTTTTTACAATGTTATGTTATAATCTAAGGCTTTGGTTTCACAGGTTTAGCTAGCCAACAATGAAAGGCACTATATAAAAGAAATGTTATACAGCCAGAAACAAAAAAAAAATTCACAGCCAGGTTTTGAGGAGCATTAGGCGCCAACTGATCGGGCTCTAGGGTAGGTGACTTCAGGTACCCCATTACTTGGCAGAGACCACCTTCAATAAAATGGAAGCAGGTAAGCCGCTGCTAGTGCTGGAATGAGTGAAGGTGCAAAAAAGGAAAGAAGAGTGTGTATCTGCTTCTTCTATGACCAGTTTTTCTTTACTGTGGGGCAGACATTGCATACATTAATATAAATGTAAGTGTTTTTCAAGGACTTGCCCCTTTTTGATCCACAATGTTATATTTCATGAGCATAAATATGTGTGGGGTGGCACCGTGGCACAGTAGTAACACTGCTGCCTCGAAGTAAGGAGACCCGGGTTCGCTTCCCGGGTCCTCTCTGCGTGGAGTTTGCATGTTCTCCCTGTGTCTGCATGTGTCTTCTCCGGGTACTCCGGTTTCCTTCCAAAGACATGCAGGTTAGGTGGATTGGCAATCCTAAATTATCCTTAGTGTGTGCCCTGCGGTGGGCTGGCGCCCTGCCCGAGGTTTGTTTCCTGCCTTGCGCCCTGTGTTGGCTGGGATTGGCTCCAGCAGACCCCCATGACCCTGTAGTTAAGATATAGCGGGATGGATGGATGGATAAATATGTGTCAGTTCACAAAATTCATGGCCCCGAAATGACTGTACCCACTATTCCGGGCACAGGGAGCTCTTTCAGATCAAGCATGGCTCAGTTTGAAGCTAAAGCAGCTTAAAGACAATTCCCTTCGCTCGACCTACAATTGATTTTGGCCTGGCATCTGGCACTGCCCAGGCTCAAGTCAGGTGCCTTCTTCCCTGAAGAAAACAGATGTGGAAACGAAATGTACTTGGAACTGTACAATCCTGCCATATCAAAAGTATATTTCTTCTTGCATGCCATTGCAGCTAATCTATGGCTGTAAACATGTGGCTGTAATGGAGATTGATTACAGCCGTAGCTCAAGTGGTGACAAACAGGCTTCTGAGAGAGGCAGGCTGATGTGCCACCTGCCACTACATCCTGCAGTTATAACGGTCTCAGATGCAGATGGAGTTAGAAAACAGTTCAACTGGTGTCACTTAGATATTTGGGACAAATGAACTGGAGGGTCACCTGCTTATGTGGCGCAGCTCAACTGGTCTCCAGTTAATATTAAGTTAGCACCAGTGCCACAAATATAAGTCTGAGTCCTAAGGATTGGATCCTGCCTTGTGACAGATATTGCTGGAATAACACATTTCTGACAATGGATGGCTCCGATGGTATCATGATTATATGCTGTAATATGACTGTCCTCTGACACAGATAGAACGTCACACAGGTTTCTGGGGCGCATACTCTGGAGTCCCACATATAAACATATTTCATAGCTCTATTAGTTCTAATGGTGCTGAACTGCTCCTATGACCAAATTGGTTTCAACTTATTTTTTTTCTGGCATGGTCAAACCTAAAAGATTCAGCAACTCTATTGCTCTTTGGTTCAGATAAACTGAACCGGACTGCCACCTTCAGCTCTACAGTAGGACAGATTAGTGCCAGACAGCCTTTCAGGAGAGATAAGTTTTAATGCCACCTGTGGGCATTTTTGTACAAGTACCTAATGGAGATGGAACAGATTAACTGGTGTCAGATACATTTCAAGAAGGGCTAAACAAATTCTATAAGGCGGACTAACAAAATGCCTAAAATGATGGTAGAAATGTTTCTGAGATGCAGAAAATGTGGGGTTACCTGTTGACACTATCTACCTCTGCCAGAAATCAGAAACATTTCTTGAAAAAAGATAAACTCTTTAAAAGAAGCTGTAGTGCAAGATGCCCTTTGGTACTGGTGGCTTAAAAAGAACTGCAGATGTGATGGCTGATAGGATCATGAGATACTGGAACTGAAGTACCAACTGCTGACACCTTCTTCTATTCCCTGATCCAGATGGATGCTTTGGGAAGATCAAATGGTGCCAGACAGAATGCTGAAGCATCCAAACTGGTGGACCACCTGATGGGTACCACAGTTCTACTATTGTGTGGTGCAAATGAGCTGGCACATCATCTCAGCTGGCACCAGGAAGGTTTTGGGGACAGATGGACTGGAGTGCCAGCTGGTGACTGACACCCAGTTCTCTGACAGAGCTGACCTCTCTGAACAGCTCCGTTTGTCGCGACACGAAGCGAGATCATGTCGGAATAATATAGGACAATAGTTTTGCTTTCTTTTTAATCATAAAGTGAAACTATACAACATAACCGCCGATTTTGTTTACGATTGAAACATCACGGGCACGTGTGGACAAGTTTATGTAACCAATTTCTCGTCTCCCTGGCCTGGCAAAAATCGAAGCTATAGCTTACTGGTTCCCAGCAATCAACTGGGATCGCGCATCTCCTAGGCCAACCTTACCTGACAATCCCCCCATCGCTGCCGTCCACGGCTGTTTGAAGGCTATGTTCCAGGCGAGGAAGGCGGAGAAGCCCACCGCTATTCCCACGGCGGCATATCCAACGCTCAGGTACCTCCGGTTAAATCCCATGGGGGAAGATCTCCTCAAAAAACAAATAGATGTGTTGGAGTCAAGTGATGTCAGGGACGCGAAATAATAACTGCAAGGGTGTATGCGGGATGTCCACCCTTCCGGCCCGATAGAGCCTGGCTCGCCTGCCGAGAGGATAAGATCTGCCTGCACAGTGAGATCAACCTCCGCCTGTCACGAAGCCTCCGGCGAAGCAGTAGGAGGTGCAGAATCAGACACTGTACAGCAGTTAACGGAGAGATGCAGCTCCGCCCAACGGGGGGAAGATCTTAGCGGAGAAGGTACTCGTTGATTTGCTTATGAATGTGGTCCCGCCTTTCGAGGGCAGAGACAACGATCCGGGAGCCCCCTGGTTTGTTTAGATGAGAAGCTTCGACCTAGGGGTTGGCGCCATAGTTAGGGTAGTCGCTGCAATGCCTCACAAAGAGAAAGAAGTGTAGACAAGGCGGTGCAATACTGCAGTGATGCGAGCTGACATCGCTCGGGAAGTTTTAAGAGAAGTAAAGGTAATCAAGAAAGCGGAAATGCGCTGCTCTTTCAAGGACTGTTTTCTGACTTCTTCAAACATGTTTGGAATAGAATGCTAAAACTGCCTCTGATGTGTTCGCCAACCAATGGTAGGGCCACATTTAGGCAGAAAGCTCCGCCACTCCGTTCTGAGGCCTCTCATTGGCCAAACGAGTCACTTAACCACGCCTCGTACCGAGTGGAACGACACTGTGGGTGGGGCTGAACTTGAAGTTTGGTGCGTCACGTGTTTCGTCTCATTTTTGGACGCGGCGACAGAGCTGCTATCACGCTGGCCAGTTGAATATCGCCTTTCAGTTTTAATAATCCGTACGCAGTTATTAAAAAGTGCAGGCATTTGAAATTACATTTAGCGAAGTGTACTGTGTGTGTTGCTGCGGCTCAGGCTTGTTCTTGTTTCCGCCTTACACTACTATTGGAGGCAATTGGATTAACGTGGGTTTGATAATGGGCAAGATTAAAGATTGCATGGCTGTTATCCTTATCATGCAGGAAAGGAATCTGCATTTATTACATCTGGACTGGATAAGATTAACGGATGTAAAATGTATTGCAGCAGTCTAATTGAGAAAAATATCGCTGATACATTGAATACGCTTAAAAAAGCGCATCCTTAATATTAGCCTCACTTTGTTTGCAGGTTACAGTTCAGACCCCATTAGATCTAAAACACTGCGAGGTGGGATTGAGGCAGAACGCTGAAGGTTGCAACCAGATTATGGTGCTTTGTGAAGGTGTTGAACCCTATCAGTGTTTGACCTGTTTTGTTGCATCACAACCTGTAATTAAAATGGATTTTTGGGGAGGTTAGCACCATTTGCACCGTTTACACAACAGGCCTACCACTTTGAAAGTGGAAAATATTTTTTATTCCGACATAAACAATAATAAAAACAAACAAAAAAAAATTATAAATCCAGAGTGTGCATAGATATCACCACAAAAAAGTCCGCAAGTCTCTATTAGCTTAGCACATCTCGCCACTGGGATTTTTGCCATTCCTCAAAGCAAAACAGCTCTAGCTTCTTCAAGTCTGATGGTTTATGTTGGTGTCCAGCAATGTTCAAGTCATGCCGGGGATTCTCAGTTGGATTGAGGTCTGTGCTTTGACAAGGCCATTCCAACACATCAAACTGTTTCCCTTTAAACCACTCCAGTGGAGCTTCAGCATTTTTAGGGTCATTCATTGTCCTGCTGGCAGGTGAACCTTCACCCCTATCTTAAATCTCTAGCAGACTGAATCATTTTTTCCTCAAGAATTGCCCCGTGTTTAGTGTCATCGATTTTACCATGCTGCCACCACCATGCTTCACTGTGGGAATGGCATTCTCGGGGCGATGAGAAGGGTTGGGTTTGCACCACATTATGTTTCTCATGATAGCCAAAAAGTTCAGTTTTAGTGTCATCTCACCAGAGAGCCTTCTTCCATGTGTTGTTAGGCAAACTCCAAATGTGTTTTCTTATTTTTTTCTTTAAGCAATAGCTTTTTTTCTGGCCACTCTTCCATAAAGCCCATCTCTGTGAAGTGTACGGCTTAAAGTGGTCCTATGGACAGATACTTCCACCTCTGCTGTGGATCTTCACAGCTCCTTCAGTGTTACCTTTTGTGTCTTTGTTGCATTTTTGATTAATGCCCTCCTTACCTGGTCTGTGAGTTTTGATGGGTGGCCTGCTCTTGTCAGGTTTCTAGCTGCGCCACATTCATTCCATTTTGTTGTAATGGATTTAATGGTGCTCTGTGGGATATTCAAAATTTGGGATATTATAACCCAACCCTGATCTACACTTCTCCACAACTTTGTCTCTGACCTGTTTGGTCATCATGTTTCTTACTTAGTGGTGTTGCAGAGTCAGAAGCCTTTCAGACCATAGATATCATGTGACCCTTTGATTGCACACAGGTGGACCCTGATCAGTCAGTCATGTGATTTCTGAAGTTGATTATTTGGACCAGATCTTATTTAGGGGTTTCATAGCGAGTGGGATGAATAGTCCAGATTGTAATATGACAAAACAGGAGAAACAGCGAGGAGGATGAACACTTTCACAAGGCACGGCATGCACCCCTGGTTTACTGTAATCTTTTTCAAAATTTACTTTTAAAAATAAAGGTGCCAGAGTCGTTCTTCAGAGCGATGCCTTTGGGCAGGGGTGTCCAGCTTCGGTCCTGGTGGGCCGCAGTGGCTGCAGATTTTCATTCTGACCATCTTCTTAACCAGTGAGCCATTTTTGTTGCTGATTAACTTGTTTTGCCTTTGTTTTAATTGACGTGACTCAGATCTCTGTAGTTGTTTCTTTTACCTTAATGAGCAGCCAAACAATAAATGAGACACAAAACAAGCCACCACATGACCAGCTAACCTGAAAATAAAGACCTGCTCAGGTCACCAGAACATCTTGATGGTGGTCTTCAAAAAAAAAACAGAAAATCAACAGTTTGCTGTGGCAGAATGAGAGCGGCAACAAGTCATGATGTTCAATAAGGCTTTAATTAAAAGCGAGAATTGGCTTCTCATTAAGAAACTGGTTGGGGTGAAATTGGCTGGAGTTTGCCGTTTAACTGGTCATCTGTGGGCTCGTTTCACATCTTATTTCTGTTTGGCAGTCATTTACTGAAGAAACAAATCAATTCAGAGGACTGAATCCTTAAAAACAGGGCTACTAAAATGAAGGGGAAAGAAGTTAATTAGCAGTGAAAAGTGGTCACTGATTAGGAAAAGGGTTAGAATGAAAACCTGCAGCCACTGCGGCCCACCAGGACCAGAGTTGGACACCCTTGCCTAAGGGGAACAATTTTTGGTTTCCAAAAGAGCTCTCCACGTGAATGTTTGGTTTAAATCAATAAATAAATAGCCACAAATAGAAGACAACATGTAAAATCCCAATGAGCTCTTAATGTAAAAGGAATCTCACTGCCTACAATTCCAGAGACTGAGGTCAGGTTTTCTTGATCTGTTAGTACTCTGCTAGGGAGCCTACCATACATTAAATATTTCTGTTTTGTGCAGCATATTAGGAACCTTTTGAAAACCTAAAGAAAAAACAATTCCATATGCAATGGCCCCTTCCCACAGTGAAGTGGTTGAAGCAGTGGTTCTCTGAGGGGCCGCACAGTCCAGTAGAGAGCCATTACAGAATGGTTAGGTTTTAAGAGGGCACAGTGTAGTTCTTCATACCGAATCAGCTTCTACTCTGTTATACTGCAGTGTTTGTTGCTCAGCTGATGTTTGTGATATCCAGTAACATAAACAACCGTATTAGTGTCGCTCTCTATAAATGAGTACTTTATGTAGTGCCTTTCATATCGTTGCTTATACAGTAGTAGGATGGAACAAAGTTAAATTCCCCCTTAACTGACTCCAGGGTTGACTCTACCATATAGGCAAACCAGGTAGTCTTCTAGGGTGGCAAAGGTTTTGGGAGGCGGACGGCACGAAGGGGTACCCCTCCTAAACCCCTCTTCCTGACAACTCCATTTGATTAAGTGCAATCAAGCGTTCACGTGCTGGGGTCTTCCCCCAACCCAGTCGATTAAATATAAATAGTAAATCATCAATGAGGACCCTCCTACCCGTTTTGATTTTCAATATGACATCGATGTACGACTTGTGCAAAAATGTCTTCATCGTTCCTCTGAATTGCTTCATCTCTTTCCTTAAATGGCACCCAAACAGAAACGAAATGTAAAGTGAGTGAGCCAACAGAAGACCAACTAAGTCAGGGCCTCAAACTCCAACCAATTTCACTCCAACCAGTTGCTTAATTAGGTGCTGATTCTTGTTGTTAATTAAACTCGTTCTTAAATTTTGTGGCTTGTTGCTGCTCTCATAGCACAATGGCAGACATTTCCGAAATTGTTGATTTTCTCTTTTCTAAGAGCGCTGATTAAACGTTTTGTGGACTTGAGCGGATCAGAATTCCTGAGACCTTCATTTTTCTTTATTTTCAGATATTGTATGATGGACACAGTTTGCTGCTCATGTTTTGGCTCATTTTGTATCTCATTAAAGTTTGGCTGTTAATTAAAGAAAAAGAAACAATGAAGGGGTCTGAGTCTTCAATGGCAAATCAATTAAAATTAATTCTAAAGAAGTTAATTAGGCGCAAAACAGGTCACTAATTAAGGAAAGGGTTAGAATGAAAACCTGCAGCCACTGGGACCCTCCAGGACCGGAGTTGGGGACCCCTGGTCTACACTCACGAACACATAATGACAAAGTGAAAACATGTCCACAGAACGGTTTGCAAATTTATTAGAAGTCAGAACAGCAAACATGAAGTTTTATTTCTTCTTTTTGCCCAGAAAGACCATTAGAGATCAGAAATCTTCATTGTTACATGTACTGTGAGAGCATTGCGCGTTCCTACCACATCAAGTGACGAGTCCACTTCTGACCATCAGTGTGGGGTGTCCACAACGCAAGACCAAGTAAGGATAGAACTGACGAAGCTACACACAGGAAAAGCTGTGGGATGAGAAGGAGTCAGTCCTCGAGTTCTTAGTCCTGTGCTGACCAACTGTGTGGTGTCCTCTGTCACCTGTTCAGTCTGTCACTAAAGCTTCAAAAAGTTGTGGAAAACATCCTGCATTATTCCTGTTGCCAAAAAGACAGGCGCCTCATCACCTAAGGACTACAGACCTGTGGAACTTACATTTCAAAGGCCTTACCTTTGCAAGGCTGGTCCTGGTAGACCACCTGGACCCACTGCAGTTTGCCTATCAGACAAAGATTGGAGTGGAGAGTGCAACTCTGTCTGCTCCACAAGGCTGGACACAGATGGCAGCACTGTGAGGATTATGTGATTTTGATTTCTCCAGCACCATCAATACCATCCCTGTTTAGGGGTAAACTCAGATATGCAGGTGGATGAGCCTGGGGGTCCTGGATGATGAACTGTGTGTCAGGCAGACTGCAGTTTGTGAAACACAAGGACTGTGAGAGCAACACTGGAGCACCACAATGTCTCCTGTTCTCTTCACTCTGTACAAATCCGACTGTAAATATTAGAGCTGACTCATGTCGCTTGCAGAAATTCTCAAATGATTCTACACTTATGGGGTGTATTGACTTGGGGGGGGGGATGAAAGAGAGGAGAGGAGTCGGGGGGAAACTTTGTGTCTTTGTGCAGAAAGAATTGTCTGCAACTAAACATAGCAAACTGATTATTCGCTGCACCAAAGAGACTCCGTGTCACTATTCAAGAAGTGGATACGGAGATGGTGCACTACTAAAAGCACTTGTCCACATCAGACAGTAATTTCAACACAGGCCTTTTTAGTAATATCAAAAAGGCAAATTTACAGGGAGATATTATAGTCATGGGGGACTTTAATTATCCAAATATTAACTGGGATAACCTTACAGATGGAGGAGCACAAGAGCAGGAGTTTTTAGAAGTAATCAGCGACTGTTTTTTAACACAGCATGTTAAAGCACCAACAAGGGGTGAAGCCTGTCTGGATTTAGTATTCTGTAATAATCAGGATAGAATTGAGGGTGTAGAGGTGATTGAACCACTAGGGTCAGGTGACCATAATGTAATACAGTTCTCAGTATTTTGTAAGAGTGCAGATGCAAAGACTAAAATTGTTAAGATGAACTTTGGTAGGGCTAATTTTGAGCAGATGCGACAAAGTCTAAGTAGGATAGACTGGGATAAGCTTTTAAGTGTGGAGACAGTCGAGGAGGAGTGGACCAGGTTTAAAAATGTTTTACATGTAATGCAGGACAGATACATACCTAAATTTAGAATTAATAGGAAATTTTAAAAAACTCCACGGTAGATTAATAAAGATTTAAAAAAGAAGTTACAAAGGAAAAAACTGCTGTATAAGGCATATAAGACTAATGACTGCAAAGAGAACCGTAGAGTGTATGAGAACATGAGGGCAACCATCCATCCATTTTCCAACCCACTGAATCTGAACACAGGGGTCTGCTGGAGCCAATCCCAGGGCAGGAATCCAAATCCCAGGCAGGGTGCCAACCCACCACAGGACATACACAAACACACCAAGCCCAATTTAGAATCACCAATCCTCCATGTCTTTGGACTGTGGGAGGAATCCAGGGCGCCCGGAGGAAACCCACGCAGAACATGCAAACTCCATGCAGGGAAGACCCGGGAAGTGAACCTGGGTCTCCTAACTGCGAGGCAGCAGCGCTACCACTGCGCCACTGTGCCACCCAGGGCAACCATTAAGAAGGATATAAGAGAGGCTAAAAGACAGTTGGAGAAGAATATAGCAGATAAGTCGAAAGATGACCCAAAGAGATTCTTTCAGTATTTTAGTAGTAAAAGAACAGACAAGGAGGAGGTCAAGTTCATCAGGAATAGTAAAGGGGAATTAATAGATACAGGCAATGACATAGCAGATGCCCTAAGCTTATATTTTTTTGAGGTGTTCACAAGTGAGCAAGTGGATAACCTCCGAGTGGTAACAGGGACTACTAAGGAGATTCTGAGGGATTGGGAAATTGTAGAGGGAGAAGAGCTGCTCAGATTAAATAAGATGAAATCAAACAAATTACCAGGACCAGATAATGTTTATCCTCGTGTTCTTAAGGAGGCTAGTGAGTACAGATATAAACCCTTGACACATATTTTTAGGAAGTCACTGTGCACTGGAGAGATTCCAAAGGACTGGAAAATGGCAAATATCATCCCATTATATAAAAAGGGTGACAGGGCAGATCCAAGCAAGTATAGGCCAGTAATCTTAACATACATCACAGGAAAATTAATGGAAGGAATTATTAAGGATTAAGGAGTTATTCTGAACAGTCAGCATGGGTTCAGAAGATGGAGGTCATGTTTTACTAACATGCTGGAATTCTATGAGGAGGCAACAAAAGGATACGATCAAAGTGGAGCAGATGATATTATTTATCTGGACATTCAGAAAGCATTTGATAAGGAGCCACATGCACATGAGAGGGTGGGCATCAAATTAAAGAAGTGGGAGTTCAGGGTGATGTTTTTAGATGGGTGCAGAATTGGCTCAGACACAGGGTGCAGAGGGTGATGGTGCGAGGAACCTCATCAGAACTGGCCGATGTTAAGAGTGGTGACCAACAGAGGTCAGTTAGGTCAGCCTGGACTGCTGCTACTTTTAATAAATATAAATGATTTAGATAGGACTATAAGTAACAAGCTGGTTAAGTGTGCAGATGATACCAAGATAGGTGGATTAGCAGATAATTTGGAATCCGTTATATCATCACAGAAGGACTTGGGCAGCAGAGAGGCTTGGGCAGATTTGTGGCAGATGAAGTTTAATGTCAGTAAATGTAAAGAATTACACATAGGAAGTAAAAATGTTAGGTTTGAATACACAATGGGTGGTCTGAAAATCAAAAGTGAGAAGGATTTTGGAGTCGTAGTGGACTCTAAGCTATTGACTTCCCAACAGTGTTCAGAAGCCATTAAGAAGGCTAACAGAATGTCAGGTGATATAGCGCCTTGACGTGTGCAGTACAAGTGATTGATTGCTGCCCTGTGACGCGTCTCCAGCTGAGTGTCCTCGTGTTTTCCATTTTGTTATTGTATTCATTTTGTTATTCTTAAACGCACAAGATGTCGTCAAAACGCCCTGCACCTTCTAAGTCTTCCAGCACTGAGCCTTTCCACCAGAAGAAGTTTAAAACAGTCCAGGAGAAGGCTGAACTACTGGATTTGCTCCAGGAACTAAAAAGTTATGCTTCAGTAGTGTGCCATTGTGGCATTAATGAAAGCACTGTACGCTACATAAAGAAGGTGATAGTGCCAAAAAGGTAGCGACCATAAGGAATAAAAATATCGTCAGGATGGAATCGGCCTTGGCATTGTGGATCACCGACTGTAGAAAGAAGAACATCTCCTTGGACGGTAACATCATCCGTGAGAAAGCACAGAAAATATACCAGCAGTTCGCTACAGGAGACAATGTAGCAGCTTCCAATCACAATGATCCTGAAACCTATAAAGAAAAGCCAGCACGAAACTCCACCAGAAGAAGACCCGTCTAAAGATACGACTCCTCCTGAAGCGCCTGAAGAAGAGGCGCCACAAGAGGAGTTTTAAATCCTCTGTATCGTACTGCACAGCTACTTCATCATCATCATCATCATCATCAATGTCATTCATCATTGGTGAGTACCCTTATATTTTACTGTATTTTAATGAAATTAAATTATTATGTATTTACTCTACTTATAACAAAGAAAACAACAGCGCATACCAAAGAAAACGCGCTTGCATGAATTACAGTACATATAGCAGTAACATGGTGTTTTATATTCTAGCACCGCGGGAGACAGTACTGCACACTAGACGGGTTTACCTTTATATTCTGTTTTTATGTAATGTATTAAGGTAATTTTTTAGGTAATGTATTAATGTATTAAGCTGAGCTTGCTTTGGGTGCTTTGGGGGCATACTGTATTTAGGGATTAAACTATAAAAATAGGCATTTAAAAGGAACTAGGAACGTAACTCCTGCAAATTTTGGGGTGTGCTGTACATTTATTTTCAACATTTTAAATCACGTTGTCATTTAAATATGATTAAAAAATCACTTTGAACCTAACTATTACCTAACTGGTAAAGGATTTCAGCGAATTTTATTTCGACAAGTTGTTTCTTTGCCGAATTGTCTTTTGCCGAGTTGTCTTTCGCCGGGTTGTCTTTCACCAAGTTGTCTTTTCACTGAGTTGACTGTCGCCCAATTGTCATAGAACCGTGTTTTTCCTCCTACTCTGTTCAGTGCTTGCAAGGACTGGGTGTTGGTCAGGGTTGTGGGATCCAGCGGCTGTGGGGCATCTGTTGGTGAAGAGGGATTCATTAATCTTGACTTTCCTGACGATGCTTGATCTTCATGGAGTCAATGGAGGCTCTGATCAGGGCTGTCAAGAGACTGAGCGAGGAGTCTGAGTGTCTGGGCCTGTGAGTGTCCTGATAAAAACCAACATCCAGGCCTTTAATGACCTCTTGGGCACAAACATCAGCAGTGTGTCTGTCTGTGGAGAGAATGTCAACCTCATCAAGAGGTTTACTTACCTTGGCAGTGACACTCATGTCTGTGGTGACTCTATCTATGAAGTCAATAGATGGATTGTGTCACAAAAACGAGACATAAATAGATAAAGGTTTGGGGCAGCCACCCGTATAATATGGTATCCCAGCTGCAAAAGTTGTTTTTATCAGATAAATAGCACTGAAGTGTATACAACTGATTCCAGAACAAGACTGAAGGAAAAGGGGCAGGCTTTTAAAGGGGAAGACAGGAAGTGAGGTCATAAGGATCGGGCACGTGTTCTTCATTCATTGGCTCAGTCCCGGAAGTGACGTCAAGAGAGCCAGGTGGAATCTCCCGGGAATGTTCTACAGGAAAGGGAGAAAAAGAGTCAGTGCACTCTGCCACATCCCGGCATGCCTCAGAACTGCCTTCACTCAAGCCCTTTAGCTGCCTCCCATGCGCACGTGTGTTACAATTGGAAAAGCATGGGGGGTCATGAGGACACTGAAAAGGGGTGTGTGGGGCTCTTGATATCTCTGCAAAAGGATGAAGGTCCAAGTGTTTAGAATCCTGGTGGTTCCTTTTTGTGAGACATGGATGCTATCCAGTGACCTCAGATGAAGACTGGACTCCTTCAGTGCTGTGTCTTTTCGGAGAATCCTTGGGTCCCGCTGGTTTAACTTTGTGTTGCTCATGGAGTCCCGAATGTGGCACATTACCTGCATTGTGAGGGAGCGTCAGTTACGGCACTACGGCCATGTGGCAAGATTACCCGTGGGTGGTCCTCATTGTTGAATGCTCGAGGGGTTGGACCAGGCCAAGGGGATACCCACATAACACCTGGCTGCGGCAGATAGAGGGTCATTTCTGGCAGGTGGGAGTGGACCACATCTTTGCCTGGGGGGTTGCCAACCAGGAACCTAAGCTGTTTCATCATGTGATGGGTGCGGCAATAAGTTGTACCAGTGCATGCCCCCCAACCTGACCTAACCTGACCTGACTGTTGTGAGTGCATCTCATAATTGAGCCTGCCTGGTGAAGGAAATGACAGGTACAGATGTGTATCCACATAGCACTGATTGGAGATGTGTTATGTTCACCATTGAAAGCCTAGAAATATTTTGAGTAGAGGGATGATTAGAAGAAGGGGCTGAGCAGAGTAAGAATGGGACTGCAGGGGTCAAAACCAGTAAAGACAAACTAATACTGAGCTGTAAAGATGGCAGTAGAAACATAATGGTTTGAGTCTGCATGTTGACATTACACTTAATGCGAAGATCGTGACGGACCACAGAAGCATAATCATGTATATTGAGTATCATTGGTGGACAGCATTAATCTACTGTTCTGTATTATTTATATTATTCAGAGACTTATTTTTTGGTGGTATGGTGGTGTAATTCTTCACAATGGTGCTTCATGGATCCACCATCCTGGGTTCAAGTTGTGCATCGGGATCTTATCCATGTGGAATTTGCAGTGTCTCTGGTGTCTAAAGTGTTAAAAAGCAAAGATGCGTCTGATCCACCAATGGTATTTTCAGTCGCCTTGTGTGAGTGCGAAAGCTGGACGATGAATAAGAAAGATCGACAAAAAATTTACGCTTTCGAGTTATGGTGCTGGCAAAGAATGTTGAAGTTACAGTACCATGGGACCACCGAAAGAACAAGCAGATCTGTGTTGGAGGACGTTCAACCAGAATGCTCATTAGATAGATAGATAGATAGATAGATAGATAGATAGATAGATAGATAGATAGATAGATAGATAGATAGATAAGAACTTTATTTATCCCGAGGGAAATTCTTTTGTCATATACATGCTCAGTGCAACAAGAGGAATAAAGATAAGGTAATAAAGAGTTAAAAAGATCAGTAATAATAGTGCAAACAGAATAACTAAATAAACAGAATAACAACATAACTCTCAACAAAATATCAAATAACTATAACTATAACTAATAGTTTGTATTATAACTATACTAGCCAACCCGCGGCGTAGCATACGACGCATAATCAGGCCGCTTTTAAATGATTTTTAAGCACAGAGGAAAAAATAAACATTTGAAAAATCCATAATTTAATAAACCACCAAGAAAAGTAACATTGCAACAATGCACGCTACGAACCAACATACAATTGTCCGTGACCAAAAACCGGAGGAGCGCCGTCGCGCCTTCTCCTTCCAAAGCGAAGGACGGGGTTGAACGGTGCTCGTTCAGTACGCACTGCCCACTTATGTGCCCGCCCCTAACTCCCTACCTGAGTAGCTTTCATCTGTGTACAGTCCACACACACCTGTGAGTCACGTTGACTGTTAGTTTTCCAAACACCGCCTCAGTCGGTTTCCACGTTGATTTTTCATTGTTCTTTGCAGGGACGTAATCAGTGCGAGCGTATGACCCGCATGTACTGGGAATTTCTCGTTCATGGGGAACAATTGGAAGCCACGGTCTCCATCAGAAATGGGGTTCAACGGCCTCCCCGCGCCGGGTAGACAACGTTGATCCATTCAGTGTAGTGCACGTGCAGCACCGGACATACAAGTGCATCACAGACCTGTTAATGCTCAATCTCACGTGGCTGAAAGCCACTTGTCCCTCTAAGAATTTGGACGCCGACGCTGTTGGGTTGTGTAACTATTTAGCAGGCGGGAGTCTCGTTCGTTTTCGGAAATAACCAGCCAAATCGCTCCACCAACTAAGAACTGCCATGCACCACCACCCACAGAATCGAGAAAGAGCTATCAATCTGTCAATCCTGTCCGTGTCCGGGCTGCGTGAGGTTTGATGCGTTGAGTCAAATGAAGCGAAAGGCTCCACACCTGGTGGTGCCCTTCCGTCAATTCCTTTAAGTTTCAGCTTTGTAATCATACTCCCCCCTGAACCCAAAGACTTTGGTTACCCGGTTGGTTGCCCGGCGGCGTCATTCCCATGACCCTGTTGCGGGGCCTGCATTGGTGAAGCAGGTGAGACGGTAATGAAACAGAGGCACAGGGCTTATTGGTTTTTAAAAACTGATTCATTCATTGGGTTTTAACCAATGCACGGAACGAACCAACACACAATCGTCCGTGCGGCGCTCAGGGTGGCACGGGAGGAGAGGAGAAGGACATCCACTCCGCTCCCTCCGTCATGCTAGTCTGCTGGTTTCTCGTTCAGTATACACTGCTTGCTCATGTGCCCACCTCCAACTGGTCACTCGAGTCTTTGTACAGTCCAGGTGCACCTGTGACTCACGTAGACTTTTCATTGCTCTGTGCGGTTTTGGCTGCCTTTCTATATATAATCCACCAAGACACCCGACCACGGTGGGAGGGGGGTGTGTACAAAGTGCAGGAGTATTTAAGAAGATGCATGTTTGTCTCGGATGCGAATTGCTGTATGTAGCGTGTAAAACAGTTTGCTATAGTGCACGCGGTCGTGAATCATAACCGAAAACTCGTTTTTTAAAGACTGCTCACTTCATTGTGTTTTAACCTCAGTTGTAAAGGAACGTTTTAAGGATCTAATGGGATACCCCTCGCAAACAGTTTTACACGCCGCATATGACGATTCACCTCGCGAGAAACATGCCTCTATTAACAGTCAGCGTGGTCGGAGCTGTATGTGACCTCTACGACAGACGAATATAAATGACGCCTGTTTTTCTGTGTCGTCACGTCCGAGTTGGTGGGCGTGGCTCTGTGAGTTGTCGTCATATCCAATGGTCTTGAGTTGGTGGGCGTGGCTCCTTCCTGCGTGCGCCATAGGTGTCTCACTTGTCGGCGGCTTAGTGAATCTACGCCCTTTTCGCCGTACTTTCCATGGTTGTCTTGCCTTAGTGAATTATATATATAAATAACTTATTTGTGCAAAGCAACAAACAACTATAATTAAAACTATAACAGATATAATAAATTACAGATTATTAGTGCAAGTGGTAATGAAAAGTGGCTAGTGTTTATGCTATAAAAAAAAATGAGATAGCAGCATGTGATGATGGGAAGGATCACCTACAGAATTATTATACCTTATTGCCATAGGTAGAAAAGATTTCCTGTGGCGTTCGGTTCTACACTTGGAGGCAATGAGTCTTTTGCTATATGTGCTCCGATGACCCATCAAGGAGGCATGCATGGGGTCAGAGGGGTTGTCCATGATACCGAGAATCTTTTTCAGCATTCTCCTCTCAGACACCTCCACCAGGTTCTCCAGTCTGACACCCAGGACAGAGCCAGCCTTTTTAATCCGTTTGTTCAGCCTGTTGGCCTCAGCTGTCTTCAGCCCACTGCCCCAACACACAGCTGCAAAGAACACCACACTCTCTACCACAGAGTGATAGAACATAGTCAGCATCTTCCTACAGACATTGAAAGACCTGAGCCTCTTCAATAGATAAAGTTGGCTCTGCCCTTTCTTGAAAACCATGTTGGTGTTCTTGGACCAGTCCAGTTTACAGTCAATGTGTACCCCCAGGTACCTGTAGTCCTCAACCACCTCAACATCAGTTCCTCTGATGGTGACAGGGGTGGGAAAAGGAGACTGTTTTCTAAAGTCCACAACCAGTTCCTTTGTCTTTGTGATGTTGATCTGTAAAAAATTTAGCTCACACCACTCCACAAAGCTGTCCACCACCCTCCTGTATTCATCCTCCTGTCCTTCCCTGATACAGGTCACAATGGCAGAGTCATCAGAGAATTTCTGCGATGACATGACTGAGACCTGTACCTGAAGTCAGATGTATAGAGGGTGAAGAGGAAGGGTGATAGGACAGTTCCCTGCGGCGCCCCCGTGCTGCTCAGGATGCTATCAGAGCAGCAGCTCTTCAGCCGGACATGCTGTGGTCGATTGGTTAAATAGTCCGTAATCCAGGCTACCAATGGGGCGTCCACCAGCATTTCCGTAAGCTTATTTCCCAGCAGTGATGGTCTGATTGTGTTTAAAGCACTGGAGAAGTCAAAAAACATGACCCTCACAGTGTTCCCAGCAATGTCCAAATGAGAATAAGCCTGGTTCAGCAGATAGATGATGGCGTCCTCCACGCCAATACGGGGCCGATAAGCAAACTGTAGGGGGTCCAGCCAAGGTTCTAACAGCAGACGAATATGTTTCAGGAGAAGTCTCTCCAGCACTTTCATAACGTGTGAAGTCAGAGCCACTGGACTGTAGTCGCTGGGGGTCAACAGGTGGGTCTTTTTAGGGACTGGAACCAGACAGGATGTTTTCCAGAGTGACGGGACCCTCTGCAGTTTCAGACTTTTGTTGAAGATCAGATGTAGAACTCCACACAGCTGGGCAGCACAGCACCTGAGCATCCTGGGACTGATGCCATCAGGACCTACAGCTTTACTGGGATGAAGTCTACCCAGTTCCCTTCTAATGTCATCAGCTGAGAGGGACAGAGAGAGACAAGCTGTGCGGGCAGGAGAGGAGGGAGGAGAAAGGAGAAGGTGAGAAGAGCTGAGTGTGAGGGGAGGAGACGTAGGGGAATCAAACCTACACTGTGTGCAGAATTATTAGGCAAGTTGTATTTTTGAGGATTAATTTTAATATGGAACAAACACAGTGCTATCAGTCAATCCAAAATGTTAATAAACCTGAAACCGGAATGTTTCACAACGGAAATGTGAGTGTGAACATCATCAGGGGAATACATATGTGCGCACAATTATTAGGCAACTATTAGTGTGCAGATTTATTATGCAACTAAAGGAAAAATGAAAATTTTCCCATCTCACTTGTTTATTTTCATCTGTTATAGTGAGAATAATAAACAAACACCTCAAAATTTACAAATAAACATCTCTGACATTTCAAAAAAAATCAATCAATCAATCAATGACCAATATAGCCACCCTTCTTTCCAATAACAGTCATAAGCCTTTCCATTCATGGAGTCTGTCAGTTTCTTGATCTGTTGACGATCAGCTTTTGTGGAGCAGTGACTACACCCTCCCAGACACTCTTCAGAGAGGTGTATTGTTTTTCTCCGCCGTAAATCTAGCGTTTAAGAAGTGCCCACAAGTTCTCGATAGGGTTTAGGTCAGATGAGGAAGGGGCCATGTCATTATTCCTTCATCTTTAAGGCCTTTACTGGCTGGCCACGCAGTGGAGAACTTCGATGCAAGTGATGGAGCATTGGCCTGCATAAAAATCATGGTCTTTTTCCTGTATCACTGTTTGAAGAAAGTGTCTTCGAAAAACTGGCAGTAGGTTTGGGAGTTGATTTTGAGTTCATCTTCAATGCAAAAGGTCCAACTAGCTCATCTTTAAAAATACCAGCTCATACCAGTACCCCACCTCCACGTTGGAGTGGAGCTCTGTGCCATTACTGATCCACAGGTCCATCCATCTGGTCCATCAAGAGTCACTCTCATCTCATCGGTCCATAAAACCTTTGAAAAAAATCTGTCTTCAGATATTTCTTGGCCCAGTTTTGACGTTTCAACTTATGTTTCTTGTTCAGTGGTGGTTGGGTTTCAGCCCTCCTTACCTTGGCCATGTCTTTGAGCACTGAACACCTTGTACTTCTGGGCACTCCAGGTAGGTTGCAGCTCTGGAATATGAAAGTACTGGAGGATAATGGGTTCCTGGTAGCTTCACGTTTGATTCTTCTCAAATCTTTGGCAGCTAATTTGCGTCTTTTGTTCTCAACACGTTTCTTGCGACCCTGTTGACTATTTGCAACAAAATGTTTGATGGTTCTGTGATCACACACCAATATCTTAGCAATTCCAAAAGTGCTGCATCCCTCTGAAAGACTTTTTACAATTTTTGACTTTTCAGAGTCAGTTAAATCTCTTTTTTGGCCCATTTTGCCCGAGGAAAACTAGCTGCCTAATAATTCTGCACACCTTGATATAGGGTGTTGATCTCCTTAGGCCACACCCTCCCTCATTACACAAATACACATCACCTGACGTGCTTAAATCCAATAAGCATTCAAGTTAATACAGCTTGGAGTTGGAATATACGCATTAAAAATGATGATATGGTCAAAATACTCACTTGCCTAATAATTGTGCACACAGTGTATTAAAGTGCCGATTTAGATTGTTTGCATATTCCACATCTCCATCCATCCCAACACCTCTCTTTTGTTTCAAGCCAGTAATGGCCCTCATTCCATTCCACACCTCTCTGGGATTGTTTTCTTGGAGTTTGATTTCCAGCTTCCTCCTGTAGCAGTCTTTCCCCTCTGCAATCTTAGAGTTCAGCTCCCTCTGTACCAGTCTCAACTCCTCTTTGTCACCATTTCTGAAAGCTCTCTTCTTTTTATTGAGTGTGTCTTTGATGTCTTTAGTTACCCAGGGTTTATTGTTGGGGAGGCGAGGATGGTGAAACTACGGCTCACATTCTTTGGTCAGGAGGGAGCAATCTCTGGAAAAACGACATTATCTTCGGTAAAGCAGAAGGAAAGCAGAAGAGAAGGAAGGCCCTGTGCAAGGTGGATTGACACAGTGGCTGGAACAATGGGTTCAAACGTGGAAGAAATGGCGGCTCAGGATCGGACAGTGTTTCGCTCTGTTGTACACAGGCTTGCTGTGAATCAGAACCAACTCAATAGCACCTAACAACAACAACAACTTATGGATTTTGTTCCACATCCCCATAGATGGACGAGTTAGGTTAATAGATAATTCCAAAATGATGCAGTGTGTTTGGTTTGTATGTGTGAGTAAGCCCCTGAGATGGACTGACACCCTGGTCCTGGTTGTTGGATCAAATAGGATTAAATGAGAATGCAATGTGATGTAATGTAACAAATCCTCTAATAGTGCAGTGTAATACAAAGTGACCCCATTGCACCTTTGGGTATTGACTTGACCGGGTGGAGGAGTCAGTCGCATTAGTTTGATTAGTCTGTGCATGTTTGTGTGTTTTATCGGTGTGACTCCCCCTTGTTCTGAGCTTCTTGGAATCCCACTGTCAGTGTACTGTAGCTGCTGGTGAGTAAGGCAGAATCAAGCACGGGTCAGACGCATCCCGAAAGAAATCTCTCAGTCCAAAACTTTGTTTCAAAAGATTAAGGAAAAATTCAAAACAAACAGGCCACACAAGAATAAAGAAAAATTGGTTCTTACACGTATAATAAAAGGCAAAAAAATTGGAAAAAATGTCTCTTCTCTAAACTTAGCTTTTGTTGTCAAACTTCAGTTAATTCTATACTTAAAGATACATGACTTCTTCTTCAGTATGCTCTAAATGTACGGCATTACACGTTTAATCGAGTGTGTTAACTTTCATGCTATAGGACATGTTAAGGCACGGTTTAAATCCGCCATGACTTACTCTTGGCAAGGCAGGTCACTAACTGAGACTAATCTATAGTCAGAGAGACAAGAAATTGAACATAACAATTCGATTCAGCCTGTGGGGTTTATAAGAACCTCTCTTAGACTATGCACTAATATATAGGCAAACATTTCATATAACTTAAATAACTAGCAAATGGGGTGGCACAGTGGTAGCGCTGCTGCCTCGCAGTAAGGAGACCTGGGGTGGCTTCCCGGGTCCTCCCTGCGTGGAGTTTGCATGTTCTCCCCGTGTCTGCGTGGGTTTACTCCCACAGTCCAAAGACATGCAGGTTATGTGCATTGGCAGTCCGCAAATTGTCCCTGGTGTGTGTGTGCCCTGCGGTGGGCTGGTGCCCTGCCCAGGGATTTGTTCCTGCCTTGCGCCCTGTGCTATCTGGGATTGGCTCCAGCAGGCCCCCTTGACCCTGTGTTAGGATATAGCGAGTTGGAGGATCACTGACTGACTTACTAGCAAATGACTTTTACAGTCAGAGTGCAACAAGACAGAACAACACTGTCTCCCTCTAGTGGGCTTTTGTTGTCAGTATTCCTGTTAGTCTTTCTAGATTCACGAGTTTTTAGATTTTGAAACCAGATCAAAGCCAAAAGCCATTGAGCTGTCAAGATGAAGAGTAAACATGCAAAATGACAAGACGTGGCTAGAAGTGATCTTGATCCATTAGGCTGCCATTAGTCCATTAGTTACTTTTCAAGTAAGGAATTTATGGGTAACTATTGACTTTGACCCAAATTTTAAATCACAAATTAATCAGATCACTAGGAGAGCATTTTTTTGCTTAAGAAATATAGCAAAACTTAGACCTCTTATAACACTGCAAGATGCTGAAAAATGAGTTCACGCTTTTGTTTTCAGTCGACTAGATTACTGTAACGCACTCCTCTCAGGGCTTCCAAAAAAAGACAACAATCGATTGCAACGAGTGCAGAATGCAGCTGCCAGAATCTTAACTAGGAAAAGAAAATCCGAGCACATCACCCCAGTTTTGATGTCACTACATTGGTTACCTGTGCCATATAGAATTAACTTTAAAATACTGCTTATCTGCGGTGGGCTGGCGCCCTGCCCAGCGTTTGTTTCCTCCCTTGCGCCCTGTGTTGGCTGGGATTGGCTCCAGCAGACCCCCGTGACCCAGTAGTTAGGATATAGCGGGTTGGATGATGAATGGATGGATACTGCTTATGGTTTGCCAAGCCTTAAATAATCTGCTCCATCCTATATTGCTCAATGCCTCTCACCTTACACTCCAAATTGTAACATTAGAGCTTCAAATAGATAGATAGATAGATAGATAGATAGATAGATAGATAGATAGATAGATAGATAGATAGATAGATAGATAGATAGATAGATAGATAGATAGATAGATAGATAGATAGATAGATAGATATGAAAGGCACTAAATAATAGATAGATAGATAGATAGATAGATAGATAGATAGATAGATAGATAGATAGATAGATAGATAGATAGATAGACATGCACTATATAATAGACTATATAGATAGATAGATAGATAGATAGATAGATAGATAGATAGATAGATAGATAGATAGATAGATAGATAGATAGATAGATGGACATGCACTAGATAGATAGATAGATAGATAGATAGATAGATAGATAGATAGATAGATAGATAGATGGATAGATAGATAGATAGATAGATAGATAGATAGATAGATAGATAGATAGATAGATAGATACTTAATTAATCCCAAGGGGAAGTTCACATACTACAACAGCAGCCTACTGATAAAAAAACAATATTAAATTAAAGAGTGATAAAAATGCAGGTAAAACAGACAATAACAAATAAGGGTCTGCTTAGAATTCCAAGAGCTAAACTTAAAAGAAGTGGTGAGGCAGGCGGCCTTCTGCTGTTATGCACCTAAAATCTGGAATAGCCTGCCAATAGGAATTCACCAGGCTAATACAGAGGAGCAGTTTAAAACACTGCTAAAGACCCCTTATTGTAACATGGCTTTCTCAGAGCTTCATTTTAGTGTAACCCTGATATTCTGTATATGTGTTTAATTATCATTTTTATCATGGCTCTGCAATCCATACTAACCCCTACTTTCTCTGCTGTTCTTTTCCAGTTTTCTGTGGTGGCAATCAGCACCCCCACCACCTGATCAGGGCACCATGTTATCCCTACACTGAAGGCCAGAGGTCCACATGACCATCATCATCCAATTCTTCCACGTGGAGCCTGAAAACCATGAGGACTGACTGAGATCATTTATGTTAGGTAGATTGCCCAGTGGGGGCTTGGTGATCTTGTGGTCTCGGGGCACATGCAAATTTGTTTTTTTTCTCCAGCCCTCTGGAGTTGTTTTTTCTGTTCTCCCTGGCCAGCAGACCTTACTTTTATCCTATATTAATTAGTATTGCCTAATTTTATTCTTATAGTCAGTCATTATCTAACCTGCTATATCCAAACACAGGGTCATGGGGGTCTGCTGAAGCCAATTCCAGCCAACACAGAGTGCAAGGCAGGAACAAATCCCCAGACAGGACACCAGCCCACCACAGGGCACACACACACACACACACCAAGCACACACTAGAGACAATTTAGGATCGTCACTGCACCTAACCTGCATGTCTTTGGACTTTGGGAGGAAACCGGAGCACCCAGAAGAAACCCACGCAGACACAGGGAGAACATGCAAACTCCACGCAGGGAGGACCTGGGAAGCGAACCCATGTCTCCTAATTGCAAGACAGCAGTGCCACCACTGTGCCACCGTGCCGCCCTGGAACTGACTGACAAGTCACAAATCATATTACTTAAAAAATCACTTCTTCTTCAAAAGTCTCAACAATAATTGACATGACAAGTTGTCATGTTCGATTGAGAGTACAGTAAAGCCACTAAGTCTGTTATGTGACGTGAGGTCATTTTTGATGAGTTTTAACTTGGAGGACAATCGTTCACACGCAGCGACAGTCACTGGTGTAGTCAGCAGTAACATATAAGCCGTGCAAACGTCACTGGAAGTAGGCACAGTGATCTATCCGTAATAGTTGAGCTACTTTCGAAAACAGTCGACTTGGTTGACAGGTTGGATTGAAAACACGCACAAAATGACAACAATTGAGCAGAAAATGGCAGTGAAATGTCAGTGTTACAGTATAGCGTTCAATGGGAAGATCTGCAGCAGCATGCAATTTGTCGTCAGCCTTCGAGGTCAGAGTTGATGGTAACAGGACATTGAACGTTGAAGCCACTGCATTGAGCCTGTGAAACTGCAGTTTTAGTTAAGCAATTAAATGTTTGAAAAAATCTATACAGCCCTGAGTGGAACCCTTCAAGCCAGATTTGCACAATCTACACAATCTATTGCTATGCCAGTGCTGCCAGTCCCCGACGCTAAAAACATTTACTTTTTTTGGCTGACCCCTTTATCCAAGGTGACTTACCACTTTTATGATGCAATTGGTTCCATTTGTTTTCAGTTTTCCATTTGGAGCACAGGCAGGTCAGGGTGAGTGACTTGCTCAGGGTCACACAGTGGTGTCAGTAGCAGGATTTGAACTCACAACCTCAGACTTTGAAGACCAAAGTCTTGACCGCTACACCACACTGACAACACGATGCTGCCACAACCATGCTTGACCATCATAATAGTATGGCACATGTGATGAGGTGCGCCTGGTTTCTTCCCAAACATGATCCTTAGAATTGAGGATGAACAGATTAATCTTGGTTTCATCAAACCAGAGAAAGAGTTACAAGCTACAGTGGCTTAGACGGTGCAGACAACAACTGTTACCCATGTACTTCACCAGTTTACAACAAGACATAAACACTCTGAGGTCATCTGGAAGAAGGTTCCATAATCTGATGAGACCAAAACTGAGCTTTCCAACCATCAGAATCAACGTCTTGTTACACTGTACCTTTTGAAAAACACGACATCCCCACCATGAAGCATGGCAGTGGCAGCATCGGGCTATGGAGGTGCTTCTGTGCAGCAGGTTTGGAAAAGCTTGTCTGAGTAAAATGAAAGCAGCAAGATAAGGAATAAATCCTGAAGAAAAAACAGATCGTCTGCCAACAAAAAAAAAAAAAATATTTATTTACCAAGAAGTCAAAGACCCCAAGTGTAAAGCCAAAGCTACACAGGAATACACAGGAATGGCTTCAAAACAACAATGAGAATGTCCTGGAGTGGCCAAGTTAGAGTCCAGATCTCAGTCCAGTAGGCTATATAGTGTTGACGTACTTCTGGTGAGATCTAAGCTTGCTCTGTCGCTTCTATTGTCCACACTGCAGATGTGATTTTCTTTACTAGTGAGAATGTCAGAGAAAAAGAAGTTTAAGTTTCATTGTTCAGATAGATCTACAGCTGAACGTTGATGTGTACCTTCATGTGGAGCTTCCAGTAAGTACAACAAGGCAGACAGTTCTCGTACATTTGCCTCCAATGCAGAAACCCGATCTAAATGGATCATCGCTACCCAGAGGGAGGGCGTCACGATTAGTTAGTCCCCATACCTGAGTTTGTAGCCATCATTTTAAAATGGAGGATTTTCATGAGCCAGGGTCCGAGACAGGGTGGTGACTGTTGAAGAAGGGAGCGGTCCCTACGTTGTTTGAGTGGAGCAATTTCTCTGTTTCACTTTCAAGACTGGAGGGTTTGTGAGAGGAGAAAGGAATCAATGGAGGATGACACACTGGGCGAGGAGGATGATAAAATCCTTGAAGACCACGACTTGGCCCCAGATCCAGCAGTTGTCGACCTAGTTCTTGATGAAAACATGTCTCTCATAGAGGAGATCCTCCAGCTGAGGAAACACATTGAGAACCTTACAATAAAGCAGCGGTTTGGTGGCCCAGACAGAGACATTCACCTTTAGGTAAGACGTCCAGCAGACTCATGTTATTAAGTATTGTAGTATTTGTGTCGAGCGCCACAATGGATGGATTCTCTGCTCTTTACATGGTTCTTTGAGGTGGCTCCCTATCCCTAAAAGGACCGCTTGCCTTGTGCCACACTAGATGGAAAAAGCGCATCCAGCTGTGAGGAGTTGCCATCTTTATAGGCACTCCTGCTACTGATGATGTAATGCTGGCTCATTCTTGCGTGACTCACCCCTGGCTGATAAAACTTGTCCAGTGCCAATGCAGTATTAAGCTGACATACATATTCACCAGTTCCGGAATAAAGTTTAAATGACTACTTATTGAAATTCTGCTTTCTTAAAGAAGCCCAATGTAATCCTATATTTGTCTCATGTACAATAAGTTCACAGTAGACACAAGTTTTTAATAAGTCCAGAGCTTACCTTTGTAATTGTGGATGTAGCTTGAATCCTACAGTTTGAAGCCCTTCTCCTGATGTTTGGCACAATGTTTGAATAACGAGACTTACGTCTTTTATCATAAGCCTGGGCACGTCTTGAAGCGATCGGGTGATAAACACCACAGCTAGACCATGTTGATATAAGCGCCGAAAGGGAAGTGCCTGGCTGACGCAAAATAAGGAATTTAAATTTTTGGCTGGACTTGATGACAAGTCAAGCAAAATGCCATTTTTTACCTTTTATTGGCTAACTAAAGGCTGCTCACTCACAAGCACCATGACATCCTGCAGAGCTTGAACAGTTGTGCAGACAAGAATGGAGAAAAATGGCAGAGACCGACAAATGTGAACACAGAGGTTTTTGGCTGCCGTCTAGTTAATATTGAATATTTATGCAATCATTTAGTCTTTTAGTGATTTAGACCACTTTGAAAAGATCTGTTCTCACTTTCATATGGCATAAAGTAAATCTGATACAACATATCAGCCTGGTAAACCCAGTCAAATGAATCAAAATCCAAAGTTTAGGCAACCATTTACATTCGAAAGGGTTAAAAGTGAATATCTTTTCAAGGCACTCTCTCATTTTTTTTTTCCTCTCCATCTTCTTCAAGAGAAAGCTCAAGGGGCTGCTTAATGAAATGTGTGCTGGAGTCCTGACCTTTCACAAATGATATTTTATTTCTATTTAATTTAATATTGTTTTTTTTGTATCAGTATACTGCTGCTGGATTATGTGAATTTCCCCTTAGGATTAATAAAGTATCTATCTATTTATATGACTCTCCAATAGAAAATGAGGTCTTGCCTTTAAAGTGTTGTAAAGCTTTCAATGGACACTAGAGGGCAGTCTTTCCTGAAAGCTCATTTGTCTGCCTTAAGTAACAGTGAAATAGCACCATCTATCTATCTATCTATCTATCTATTATATAGTGCCTTTCCTGTCTATCTATCTATCTATCTATCTATCATATAGTGCCTTTCATATCTATCTATCTATCTCTCTATCTATCATATAGTGCCTTTCATATCTATCTATCTATCTCTCTATCTATCATATAGTGCCTTTCATATCTATCTATCTATCTATCATATTTATTGATGTATCGCCCCCTTGGACGTTTTCTAATTTTAATTGTTACACAACATTGTATCACAATGGATTTAATTTGCCTCTTTTGAGGTTGCTGAATAGAAAATCAGTCTGTAATGTCCAAGTGGAAGTGATGCTCTTACTTATCAAATGTCTATCAATTACTCTCTAGGAACTTCATACAAGTCTGACATTGAGGAGTACCAGTTCAAGTTTGAAAACGAATGACATGACAGTTTTATGGCAGTCCGAATTGGCACTCATGAAGGCATTTTTTTAGTTTTCTTATAAAACATGATGATGGCTTTTTGTTTCCTGAAAATAACTGAAAGGCTTCACCACAAAGATATTAGTACTACTACTATTAATAATAATAATATTAATAATAATAATAATTATTGTTATTATTATTATAACAGTATTCCAAGAAGAAGTAATAAATAATTAGATCGAATATTACACTAGGTAATAGTTGTGACTTCACAACAGCATTTATAAAAACACTGTAACGAGCACCGAAGCGGTCTGCCTGAGACACACGCACACACACCGAATGAGAGTTACGTTCAGTGGCGGGCACACGACTGCTCGACAGCTAAACGTTCACACTGGACTCCGTCCCACTCATTATGGCCATGGGTGGCGCCTCGTAAAGTGACCGTTATACTGATATGAGTCTCAGTGCTGTTTGTGACGCTGCGTTGACGCCCCCAGTGCTCCCAATCATCTTCCACAATCGCAGGTCGTGGCTCTGTCTGTGATTCCCCCCTTATCTTCTTCTCCCAATGCCCTGCGTGTCTTCTTAAACCTTCTTGGGTTTGTGAATGCAGAGCTCGACGTACCTCTGTGACATTTCACTGTCGATCACACATCCAGCCTCGCCTGTCTGCAGGGTGATATGTTGGCTCCACCAGCACGGCTTACATCCGTGACCCGCTGTGTGTTTATACTGCGATATCACTTGGGATTCCCGCATGTGAGTGAATGTGCGAGTCTGCGTTCACTGCACACATTGAGCTTGCATTCAAAATTTGGTGCCGAATTAGAGAAATGGCAGGCGGTGACGTACACAGATCATCGCCATTGTGTTTTACATATGACGTTACCAACGCTTTCATTTTTTTAAACAAACAGCCATGGCTTCTCCATGATGATGGAACAATCACCTAACGTACGAGATTTGTTACAGATATGATCCCATTTCTATCAGATCGAATCTTTTCATGAGTTCATTGTTGTCCAGTGTTATACAAAACTTTCTACCTTTCTGTCCTGCCAGAGGATGCTTGATCGCCATCTTGTGGCAGCTCCTAGAGTTTTAGGACCCGTCACATTCTCTCTCAAATCCTGATGAAGTCAGCAGTAGTTTCCTAACTTAGGAAAATGAACAAAATGCTTTTATCAGTACTCACTGTGAGACTTTTAGTGCCAGTTAGGACTGTTTGATTACTTTGAGACACTTGATGAATATAGGAATGGATCTCTGCAAAGAGGTCTGAATTAATAACAAATATATAAATAATTAAATTTAATTATTTATTAAATAAATAAATAACTAATGACATAAGTATTGACCCCCTTTACTATGGCATCCATAAATCACCTCTGGTGCATCCAGTTGGTTTTTGATTCCCAGAATTTGTTCAATGGGGGTCTCCTGTCTCGGGTTTCATTTGATTCAGGCCTAAATGAACTTGTGCAGAGTTGGTATGGTGGGCTAACCTATGCCATGAAGACAAAAGACCACTCAAAGCAACTCCATGAGAAGTTGATTGAAAAGCACAAGTTAGGGGATGGAGACAAAAAAAAATATCCAAATCACTGTGACGTACGACCAGCCGGGACACCCCTATAATGGAAGGTCTGGGGGGAGAGAGCCTATCCAGACCATTGCCTCCCCCAGAACGCTAGAGGACAGCCTCTCTGGTGTGCAGCAGTGCCACAGGTTTGAAGCAAGGATTATCAACCATACTGGGACCCTCGGCCCCGACCAGGGGGCGTCTTGAGAACTGCCGATCCCTTGTTTGCAGCACGTCTGCCACACCCGCAAGTGCTGCCAGCAGTAGGTCAACGAGCAACTGACAGACTTCCGGGTGCCTTGTAAAAGGAGGCAGAAGCCACTACTGCGAGAGCCAGAGTCGGGTGGGAGAAGACCAAGTTTGCCAGGTGGAGTGGAGAGACAGAGGAACCAAAAGGAAGAAAAAAGGTTTTGGGCTGAATCGTGTCTGCTGTGCTTGTGACCGTGCTGCACATGTGGGAAATGGGGGGGAAGGCATGTCCCACGGGGAAAAAACAAAGAAAAATAAAAAGTGTTGTGCTGAACTTGCATCCTGCGTCTGTCTGTGTCAGGTTTGGGCGGCAGGAGTGCCCTCTGCAGGCCACAACACTGAATATCCAGCTAAATCAGACATGAGGAATACAAAAGAGAGTGTCAGGGCTGTAAATCTGCTAGAGCAGGCCATCCACAAAAAAAAAAAAACTGAAGAAGACGAGTGAGAGGGGACACCGAGAGACCTCTGAGAACACTGAAGGGGTGCCGAGCTACAGTGACTCAGATTGGAGAGACTGTGCAGATAATAACTGTTGCTCAGATGCTTAACGGGATAGTGGCAAAGAGAAGAAGAAAAGGCACAAAACCTCTCGAGTGAACCGTGTAATCTTGGCTTTATCACGCCAGAGATAAGGAGTGCCAAGCTACAGTGACTCAGATTGGAGAAACTGTGCAGACAACAACTGTTGTACAGGATACTTTATGAGAGAGTAACAAGAAGAAACACAAAACATCTGAAGTGAACAGTTTAATCTTGGTTTCATCACACCAGAGAAGGAGTACCAAGCTGCAGTGGCTCAGATTGGAGAAGCTGTGCAGATAGCAACTGTTGTACAGGATACGTCATGAGAGAGTAGCAAGAAGAAACAAAGACACAGAACATCTCAGGTGAACAGTTTAATCTTGGTATCACCACATCAAAGATAAGGAGGAGTGCCATGCTACAGTGGATCAGAGTGGAGAGAATGAGCAGACAACAACTGTTGTCCAAGATACTTTAAGAGAGAGTAGCAAGAAGAAAAAGAGACACAGAACTTATCTCAAGTCAGTCAGTCAGTCATTGTCCAACCTGCTATATCCTAACTACAGGGTCACAGGGGTCTGTTGGAGCCAATCCCAGCCAACACAGGGCACGAGGCCGGAAACAAACCCCGGGCAGGGCACCAGCCCACTGCAGAATTATCTCAAGTCAACAGTTTAATCTTGGTTTCAATACACCAAAGATAAGGAGTGCCAAGCTACTGTGGCTCAGAGTGGAGAGACTGTGCAGACAACAACTGTTGTCCAAGATACTTTATGAGAGAGTAGCAAGAAGAAACACAAAACATCTGAAGTGAACAATTTAATCTTGGTTTCATCACACCAGAGAAGGACTGCCAAGCTACAGTGACTCAGATTGGAGAGAATGAGCAGACAACAACTGTTATCCAGGATACTTTATGAGAGAGTAGCAAGAAGAAAAAGAGACACAGAACTTACCTCAGGTGAACAGTTTACTCTTGGTATCAGCACATCAAACATAAGGAGTGCCAAGCTACTGTGGCTCAGACTGGAGAAACTGTGCCGACAACAACTGTTGCTCATGTGCTTCAACAGTCACAGCTTTATGGCAGAGTGGCAAAGGGAAGGCCACTGCTAAAAATGACACACGGGAGACTATGAACCAGCAAGAAGAAGGATCTACAGTCTGATGAGAACAAAATTGAGTGTTTTATCCATCAGACTAAACACCATGCACTGCACATTCTCAAAAACACACCATGCCGCTGTGAAGCATTGTGTTGGCAGCATCAGACTCTTCATGGCAGCAGGTCCTGGAAGGTTTGTGAATGCAGCAAAATAAAACACGTAGAAATCCTGCAGGAAAACCATGAAGCAGCCTGCAAGAAACCTGAGCTTTGGGAGATGATTTGCATGGTAGCAGGAAAACAACCCCAAGTATAAATCCAAAGCTAAAGCTACTCAGGAAGGGCAGTGTGAAGAACAACGTGAATGTCCCGGAGTGGCCGAGTCACAGGCCGGACCTCGACTCGTTGGACGGTTCATGGCTGGACTTGACAAAGGCTGTTCACTCAGGATCAACGTGACGCCTGGCAGAGATGGAGTCGTTTGATAGAGCAGAGCAGATGGAGTGAGACTTGTTTACATGGCATCCATTGACTAAATATTGAGTTGGGATGAACCCTCAGGAGAGCAATCACTTTGTATTTGTAGTTTGTTTGGACCACTTTGCTGAGATCTTATTTCACTTTGACTTTAAAGGGTTTTTTTCTGATGATCAGTGTCAAAAAAGCCAAATTAAATCCGGTGGGGTTCAAAGTTGTATAATAATAAAAATGTGTCAACCCCTAAGGAGGAGGGATACTCTTTATAGGCACTATATAGTGTGCCATTCTCAGGCCTTTGTCATGCACGTGTCTAAAATACTAACTTTAGTTATTTGGGGCTTCACCAAGTCCTGATAACATTCATTATGTTGTATGTGTTCCTGTTATGTGCCGCTGCTCCATTTATTGTGTTAACGTTACGTCATCAGTGTGAGCCCCACTCAGTGTTTGTTGCCACCCCTCTGTTTTTCCACCTTGCTCTATGTTTGTCTGTTCCTGTCTATGTTTCTATGTTTTTGTCTCCTGAGTCTATGTGTTTTCATCACAATCATATATTTCTTTTAGCACAATTCTTGAACTTCAGTTTCTTGTGTACATAAATGTATTGTTTCGTACATCTTAACAAAAGCCAATCAATAGTCTATGCATAACCAAATTGACTTGGTGATTGTGATTGGTGACATGACCTTGACGTCACACCCTGCATCGTGCATATGCCTTAATATCAGTCAGTCATAGCAAAAGAGGTCATTAAATATTTACTGCTGCACATGGTAACCAGCAAAGTCTGTCATCGAGGACATTATAGAAGGACGGGGCCATCAACAATATTGTGAGAAATTGTAAAGGTACAAACAGGAGAATTTAAAGTTAGAGCAGGGACGTGAGGTCAGGGGTGGCGTCATCATGAAAAGTAGAAAAACGTATACAGTCAACCCTCGTTTATCGCGGTTAATCCGTTCCAGACTCTGCCGCGATAAATGAATTTCCGCGAAGTAGAAACCATATGTTTGTATGGTTATTTTTATATATTTTAAGCCCTTATAAACTCTCCCACACAGTTAACATTATTAGAGCCCTCTAGACATGAAATAACACCCTTTAGTCAAACGTTTAAACTGTGCTTCATTACAAGACAGAGATGGCAGTTCTTTCTCACAATTAAACGAATGCAAACATATCTTATCTTCAAAGGAGCAGCGCTCGCTAAGAAAAGCAAACAATCAAAAAATCAATACTTGCTTTTAAGTATACAGAAGCACCGCGGTAAAGCGGCATTTTGTAGAGGAGCGTCCTATCTTCTAGGCAAACAGCCACTGTGTAAACAGACCCCTCTGCTCACACCCCCTCCGTCAGGCAGAGAGAGACAGAGAGAAACAAACAAAACAAGCGCCACGCGGGAAGCATATCTTTTAGCATTGAGGAGTTTTAGTTAATATGTAATACATGCTCCGATTGGGTAGCTTCTAAGCCATCCGCCAATAGCGTCCCTTGTATGAAATCAACTGGGCAATCAAACTGAGGAAGCATGTAACCTAAATTAAAGACCCATTGTCCAGAAAGCGGCGAACCAGCGAAAAATTCATGATATATATTTAGATGTGCTTACATTTAAAATCCGCGATAGAGTGAAGCCGCGATAGTCGAAGCGCGATATAGCGAGGGATTACTGTAATCTTCTTCTTCTTCTTTTGGCTGCTCCCGGTAGGGGTCGCCACAGTGGATCATCTTGTCCGCATATTGATTTGGCAAAATTGTACACAGGATGCCCTTCCTGTCGTAATCCTCCCTATTTATCCAGGCTTGGGACCAGCACGAAGAAACACACTGGTCTAAACATCCCCTGTATAATGATAACATAAAATAAACGTGTCCACTGGTCTGTGCTATAAATTTGATTTCTGTATGGTTCCAATAATTATGATCATTTTTATAGTAAAAATCGCTGAATTGGCGCATTTCCTGCTCAAATATAAGAGAGAAACGCGAGGTGCAGCAGCGACGAGCCTCACCTCCCCTCGGACTGCGCTCTCCCTCACACACTGGGCTGATGCATGTAATTGGCGCGTGCAGGTTTGCAGACACGTTTAGTATACACCCTGACGTTCCACAGTCTGGCTAATATCGTTAATGCATGTGCGTGACATATTTAATCCTGCTGATCGGACATAAAACCGCAGTGAAAAGGCACAACGTGAGGGTGACAGTACCGTGCCGCCCTGAAGGGGGCGCCTGTGAGCCCAACAGGTGCTTGTTGCTGCTCTTCTACGCAGAGTCGCCAATAAGTTAGCGATATCAGAAAGTCAAGTGCACTGCAGCGGGCAGTTTATTTTTATTTTTTGTTCTGACTGACTGTCCAAATGGAAGATTAAGATTTTTAAAACTAAAAGAAAATAAGGAGGACTTTTACAAGAAAGTGATGGAGATTTTCGTGGAGAAGGATGGGAGGATGGACTTCATTTACAAATAAAGGTAAGATCATCAACGGTTTTCAATGTTATAAAAAATGGGATCAGACTAAGAAAATAACAATCCAATATTTAAAAACTAAATTTGGACCTTAAATAAAATATTCTTTTGTTTTTCTTGTTATCCTTTTGTTGAACAGTCTGCATTAAAATTGATTAAAGCATCAGCAGCTTTAAAAACAACTAAACATTTCAATTAAGGTCAAATTAAAATCTGTTTTTTGTACACCTCTCTGTACTTTCATTTGTATTGAATGAGTATGAATTGTGGGATTACAATGGCAAATTTAGAACACATGGTGGATGTAGAGCAAATGCGCTCTCTCGCCGATATAAACGTAACGTTCTGTCTCAGCCAAATATGCACCTTACCTGTGTGTGTGTAAAGAATGCCGATGAGATATGAAACATAACCAGCAGTCAATGTGCAGGCTGCCAACTGAATAGTGAATAAGCTGCTCTTTGGTGTTCATATATTTGTAAATCTGACTCTGAAGGAGCCAAGAACCTCACCGCACGTTACTGAGTTATTGATCTGAGTGAGGACGAGTCCTCTTTAATGTTCTGCTCCCAAAGCTTGAGTTGAACCTTTCCTGCTTATACAGTTTTTTGACACTTTGATTTATTTTGGCAGAGATGTGCTGCTGTTGTATTTAATTAGAAAATTCCTTTATTAAATGTCTGTGTTTTTCCTGTTCATTGTGTTATTGTGAGAGGAGGAAAGCTCGCTGTTATTCTCTGTATAGCAGAGTTAACTCAATTATTTTAAATTGCTTGAGTTATTTTTTTTTTTTATGTGACAGCAATAGTAATGTGATCTTCATAGTGTACAGTGTTTGTTCTAAACTGTCTTGTTTTTCTATTCATTTTGATTATGTGTTAATGTGTCCTGAATAAATTCCAACATCCAGGCCTTTAATGACCTCTTGGGCACGGCCATCAGCAGTGTGTTTGTTTGCGGAGAGAGTGTCGGCCTCGTCAAGAGGTTTACTTACCTCAACAGTGACATTCATGTCTCTGGTGACTCTTCTATGAAGTCATTAGACAGATTGGGAGAGCATGGGGGGTCATGAGGTCACTGGAAAGGGGTGTGTGGCTCTCCAGATATCTATATAAAAGGACAAAGGTCAATTTCTTTAAGTCCTGGTGCTTTCTATATGATTGCGAGATATGGACGCTATCCAGTGACCTCAGATGAAGATTGGACTCCTTCAGTGCTGTGTCTCTTCAGAGAATCCTTGAGTCCTGCTGGTTTGACTTTGTGTTGCTCATGGATTCCCGAATGAGGCACATTACCTGCATTGTGAGGGAGCGTCAGTTACGGCACTACAGCTATGTGGTGTGATTACCCAAGGGTGATCCGGCTCTTTGTTGAGAACCCGAGTGGCTGGACCAGGCCAAGGGGTCCCCTACATTACACCTGGCGGTGGCAGATAGATGGTCATTTCCTGAGGGTGGGACTGGACCGCGTGTCCGCCTGGGGGGGTTCACCAACCAGGATCCCAAACTGTTTCATCATGTGGTGGGTGCAGCAAAACGCTGTACCATTGCATGCTCCCCAACCTGACCTGACCTGTTAATGTGAGTGTTCAACAGCCTTTTGACATTTTTTTTTCATTAATAGGAAGAATTGTGGTTTTTTAACTGTCAATTTTTTTTAGGTTCTCTGTTTTAACATTTCAAAAAAAAAAAAAACCAAGAAATAAAGGAAACCTATTGTGGCTGCATTAGTCCTTCATGGCAGTTTTGTATGGCACGTTACAAATCACAACACAGAAGCTTTGAGTGTTAACCGGTATCAAGGCCAGGGCACAGCAAGATGTCACGTACACTGAAGAATGTTTACATTTGCATATCCGTTCAGCAGTGCCATAGCTCGAGTTCGTGCTGCTCGGGGCGGGGTGGCGCTTCAACTTGCCACCCTCCAACATATCTGAATATGTTAACCCATTTAAATAGAAAACTAAAATGACGTATAGAGACAAATTAAGATACATTTTGCATAGATTTATTCATATATAGAGCAATAATTTTTCACATATAATATATTTATAAGCATCAACTAGACAAGAATATAGTATAGGTGCACTGATAAGCCGTGTTCTCATTATTAGTTTAATATAATTACGCTGTGAAAAGCAGAACCAGTGTAGTGTACAAGTGATAGGTGGGGATGTTTTCTGCAAAGAGCAAGAATGCATTCGGATTGATAACGAAACAAAATTCTAAATTGTAAATTAGTTGTTTATCTTCCTGGAAATTATTCTCGGTGTAATGTTTATGTATTTTTGTTATTGCCTCATAAATTTCAACTGCTGTGTCTGATGGCGTCACAGAAGGACAGTCTGAAAATTATTTTTGAAGAATTTGTGGATAAAAATCAGAGAATTTTACTTTTTTCATTCATGAGTGATATTTTCCGAACACTGCTGCTTACACACGGATTCTGTTGAGCCTTTTGGCCAGTAATGCTTCCCCCAAAAATGTGCCGCCCTGGGCAGACTGCAGCGCTTCTAGCTACACCACGTCCGTTCAGGTATGCAATAACCCGCTGAGAGAAAACTGGGGGGGGGGACCACTAACTTTGTCTTCTTCTTTCCCCACAGTGCCATGAAAAGCCCAATAAGGGCACCTAGCCCCGCCCCTTTCCAGAGTGACCGCCCTTAAAAGCTGGGTGTCCCAGAAACAGATGAACAGAGTGAGCCACAGGACGGAGCACTGTCTCGTCTTGAAGTCTAACCTCACCTCAGCTTACAAAAAGGAATCTAAGCACTGTGAACTGTGTATCATTACATTAAATATTGTTTTCCTTATTGTAAGAATTATCAACTTATTAAAAAATTCATATTTACGATTTTTTTAGCTTACTTTAGGAAATCTTCTCAAGTAAATTTTGCTTACTCCATTGGAAGATATTTTTGCTAAGTAAAGGCAAAATAATCTCAAAGGCAGACAGGTATCCAGGGAAGAGAGATGAACCAGACTTGGAAGAGATGGCCGGAACAAATGGATGTACAGCCCATCGGAAGTGGAAGAGGTTGCGGGTGACTTCCTATTCCCCCCAGACAATAGATGGCAGCAGGCCTCCATGAAGGCACCCATTCGGGAACCGACAGGGAATGCTGGGAAATGTAGTCTGGCAATACAGCACTGCTGGCGACCATGGGTGTCACAAGGGGGCACTGTAGGGAGATGTGCTCCCCAATTTATGGGACTTCTGTGTGACCTGGAAGTACTTCCATCAGGCAACCATCCTGACACTGGAAGTTCTCTCGGTTCTGTAATAATCCTGGCGAGTTGGAGCTGGGAGGATGTAGAGCAACACTCGACTGGAGGAGGGCAGTGCGGTGGTGAGAAGAAGAGAGGTATTGTGGAGAGAGAACCTGTGTTTGTGTGTTTTTGTTATTTTGTGGAGATCTGTTTAATAAAACCTTGGTGTGATCGTGTTTAGGGGTTTTTGAGGTTCACTGCCGCCCCCGGTTTCCATCACAATGTGCAGTGGGGTTTGAGAAGCAGCACAAAGTCACGTTTTCCATTCTTTTCATTTCACCTGGTGATGAATAAAAAGGGCGACCCACTTGACGTCCCATAAATCCTTCATCTTTGAGACTATCATTGCCCTGCCTGACCACAGTCTCTACCTGTCATATCTACTGAATGTACTCAGTTGTATTTCTGTGGGGTCTTCTGAGAAGCCATGCGTGTCCGAATTTCACGCTACTGCCGACACACACCGATAAGCATGACTGGACTGTCACTTGTATTTCCCCTTTTGAAATTTTCTCTCGTCAGGTAGCTTTCCAGCTTGTGCCTTCACTCCGTTTTCAATCCTCACTCACATTTTGTTAATATTTTTCCAGTCAAGGGTGCAGAGTTGCTAGTTGCCGATGTCCTTCCTGAAAATTAAATTCAATTAAATGAGCTCCGGCAGCTTGGTTGTTTCACTGATTGTTGTGCTTTTGCTGTTTCTAGTTTCCTTCTCATCAGCCGGCGCCTGCCTTTGATTTCCTTTTACTGTAAAATGTCATCCATATCTGAAATGCATACCTCACTGGCTGAGAGGCAACGTTACACACAGACAAACAGAATCCACGTAATGAAAGAGTATCCATCCTGCATCATTCCCCATTTTCAAAAGTTTCCATCAGTGAATGTCTGCTCCTTTAAATGTCTCCTTTGCAGTGCCTGTCCAAGTGAGAGCAGATTTCAGCCAGTTTCGTCAAAGCTGGCCTCCCTGGGGACACCCTGGGAGTGGTGACGATGACAAGGCAGTTTCAGGTTTAATCAGATCATTTGTTTTTTTTTCTTCATGTTTGGAACTGTGGAGGTAAAAAAGGAGGTCATGATAAGGATGGGAATAAAGCAGTGGCCTCAAAACCATCAGGGACTGCACTTTTCACAAGCCTCTTTCTTATTGTGTTGGATTGTTTCAAAGGGAAACTGAAGTAAAATTAAAATGGTAATCAGAGGTTATGTAAGAAGGGAAGGCCGGGCATAAAAACAAGCATGTCAAGATATACGACAACAATAAAATCTCACAAGGAGGGCCTCAGCTGGCTTTACCAGCTTTAACAGGCTCTGTTTTTTGACAGCCCACCCCAACCTTAATTCCCAAAAAAAGGTTAAAAAATGGCAGAAGGGCAATTCAGAGAGAGAAACCCCCTTCCAGGTAGGTTGGGTGGGCAGTGGGTGTCCAAAAATGAAACACAAAATAGAATACAAGTACTCTTCTTCATCACCACCTCAGAAACACAACACAACAGTACCAACTGCAAGGCAAAATGCAAGAATAGATGACACCACTCACGTTAAGTATGAGGATAGAGACCCTTTAGGCCCTGACATCCTATATATGCAACCATTTTTGTCAAGCACAGGTACATTTGCAGCCATTCAAACCTGGCGTGCTACTTTTAGCACAGACTGGAGAGACTGGCATACAGCCTGTGAAACACGAAAGTGAAAATGGACGCTTCTGGACTGTGTGCGCCACCTAGTAAGTAGGAAATTTTATTTCCTCAAGAAGATTGAAGTATTTGGCAGCTGTTGAATAAAATATTATATTTTTTTTTCATTGAGGTTCCTAGACACCCCAAAGGTACAATATCTCACAAAATAATTTTTCCCATAAAAACAGAAAATCCAGGGCTGAAACAAAATAGAAACAAATTAACATCAATGAAAAACAACACCATCATCTGTCCATCAGCTAACTGTAGAACCACAACCAGATTGTAGAAAAGGAGTCAGACAAGCTATCGAGCTATTTTACGGTTGTTGTCCTTCTGTTTTTCTGTTGGTGTACTCTGTCCTATTCCCCCATTGTTCATACTTTCACGCTTGTTTGGGCTCTTTAGCTGCCCTCTAAGCCCACATTTATGACACCATTGGTTTTCTAAATCCACTTATCGAAAGCATACCCTGACTAGAGCTGCTGATTAGCTATGCATACTGCATCTTTGATTGGTAGTCATTTATACAAAGATATACAGTAAGTAATACAATATTTATAAACCGTTGCTAACCCTCCTTTTTGCTGGTCTTCATCCTGATAGCCAAGTGTGTCACTGCTGTACTGCCAAGATGAAAGACACTTGAGAATAATGGAGTATTGGAATCAATGGATGGAAAGCTTCTGTCATCAGATTAACCAGCCAACACAGACTTTACTGTAGAATGACCGTGACAGGGTCGGTGGCCAGTTGTCTGTGTTCTCCAGGACTGTGACTGCATCTGTTTTGTTTGCTATAACTGCCTGTGGACCTCCAAGAGGTTTGTTTTCTCCTGAGTGGAATTTGTGTCTTTATATCCTCTGTTGTCAGCTCCCCAAAGCTCAGACATGATAGCAATGGAAGCAAAGGAAATTGTTAGGGTCTATTTATGTCAATCAGTTTGGAATTCATTTGTTTCACTGTGTTTTAAAACAAGTCTTTATTCTTTTGTACATTCTTCATGGAGTCTGTAATTTGCAAAGTCTTTAATTGTGCGTTAGCCTGCACTCAGTGAGGAAACACTATACAAAAATCAAATTGAATTCACCAGGGGTGGCACGCTGGTGCAGTGGTAGCGCTGCTGCCTCTCAGTTAGGAGACCTGGGTTTGCTTTCCGGGTCCTCCCTGCGTGGAGTTTGCATGTTCTCCCTGTGTCTATGTGGGTTTGCATCAGTTTCCTCCCACAGTCCAAAGACTTGCAGGTTAGGTGCATTTGCAATTTAAAATTGTGCTTGGTGTGTGTGTGTGCCCTGTGGTGGGCTGGCACCCTGCCCAGGGTTTGTTCCTGCCTTGCGCCCTGTGTTGGCTGGGATTGGCTCCAGCAGACCCCCATGACCCTGTGTTAGGATATAGCGGGTTGGATAATGATTGACTGTATTCACCAGCTTTAGGCCTTAAAGAACATCCCATCCCATGTCATGATTATAAATAAAGTGCTCTTATTTAATTTATTCAACCACCCTGAACTTATGATATACCATTGGTGCCACATTAAATGAATAAAAAGGCAATTATGAAATCAATTATCACATAAAAAAGTGCAGCAACATTACATTATGAAAAAAATAACATAAATGAGAGTCATCTAATATTATGACATACAATTTCTAATTGCATTCATTTTTTTCAGTAACAGAGTGATAATAAATTTAATTATTACAGGTTTTATTTCAAGAGGTCATTCTTTCTAAAGACTTTTTTTTATTTAACTCTGGCTCTTTTGATGCTAACACTGTTTATTTACGAATGCCTCCTAAGGGCAGGAGATATTCTGAAGAGTCAGCATGGGTTCAGAAGAGGGAGGTTGTGTCTTACTAACATGCATGAATCCTATGTGGAGGCAACAAAAGGAAACGATCAAAGTGGAGCAGATGATATTATTTATCTTGACTTTCAGAAAGCATCTGATAAGGTGCCAAATGAGAGGTTGGCATCAAATTAACAGAAGTGGGAGTTCAGGGTGGACGGCACCGTGGCGCAGTGGTAGCGATGCTGCCTTGCAGTTAGGAGACCTGGGTTTGCTTCCCAGGTCCTCCCTGCGTGGAGTTTGCATGTTCTCCCCGTGTCTGCGTGGGTTTCCTCCCACAGTCCAAAGACATGCAGGTTAGGTGGATTGGTGATTCTAAATTGGCCCTAGTGTGTGCTTGGTGTGTTTGTGTGTGTCCTGTGGTGGGTTGGCACCCTGCCCGGGATTGGTTCCTGCCTTGTGCCCTGTGTTGGCTGGGATTGGCTCCAGCAGACCCCTGTCACCCGGTGGATGGATTCAGCGTGTTGGAAAATGGATAAATGGAGTTCAGGGTGATGTTTTTAGATGGCTCAGGCACCAAAATAAGAGGGTGATAGTGTGAGGAACCTCATCAGAATTGGCCGATGTTAAGAGGGTAAGGTGTTCCACAGGGGTCAGTTCTGGTGCCGCTGCTGTTTTTAATATATAGAAATGATTTAGATAGGAATATAAATCACAAACTGGTTAAGTTTGCAGATGATACCAAGATAGGTGGATTAGCAGATAATTTGGAATCCGTTATCTCATCACAGAAGGACTTGGACAGCAGACAGGCTTGGGAAGATTTGTGGCAGATGAAATTTAATGTCAGTAAATGTAAAATATTACACATAGGAAGTAGAAATGTTAGGTTTGAATACACAAGTGGAGGTCTGAAAATCGAGAGTACACCTTATTGGAAGAATTTAAGAGTTGCAGTGGATTCGACACAATCAACTGTGAAACAGTGTTCAGAAGCCATTAAGAAGGCTAACAGAATGTCAGGTTATATAGCGCCTTGATGTGTGGAGTACAAGTCCAAGGAGATTCTCCTCAAGCTTCATAACACACTGGTGAGGCCTCATCTGGAGTCCCATGTGCAGTTTGGGTCTCCAGGCTACAAAAAGGACGCAGCCAGACTAGAAAAGGTCCAGAGAAGAGCGACTAGGCTGATTCAGGGCTACAGGGGATGAGTTAGGAGGAAAGATTAAAAGAGCTGAGCCTTACAGTTTAAACAAAAGAAGATGAAGAGGAGACCTGACTGAAGTGTTTAAAATTCTGAAGTGAATTAGTCCAGTGGATCGAGACTGTTATTTAAAAATGAGTTCATCAAGAACTAAAAGGTAAATTTGAAAACATTGGAAAATTTTTCTTTACACAAAGAATGATAGACACTTGCAATAAGCCACCAAGTAGTGTGGTAGACGGTAAGACTTGAGGGGCTTTCAAAACTCGACTTGATGTTTTTTTGGAAGAAATAAGTGGATAGGACTGGTGAGCTTTGTTGCGCTGAATGGCTTGTTCTCATCTAGTGTTCTATCCATCCATTAATTTTCTAATGTTCATCATGATTAAAAATAAGGCCCTCTACTTTTTAATAAAACACTAAGGTCTGTGAGTCAGAGCATTCTAATTGGTCATTTTGGCTTTGGTGTGATTGGACAGTTTGGCTTTGGTGGCCCAATGACAGAGGAAGTGTGAGTGTGAGACACATGAGGAGTTAAGGTGCATGCTGAGAGAGTCACCTTCAAAGGCAGACAGTAGGCAAGAATGGCACCTGGATAATAATGACGGAGTCTGAGAAGCGGGCTTCAGGAGAACATGCTCAAGAGAGGGAGTGCCAGTGGACAGACATTAGTAAAGGTACACGCTGAGAGAGTCGCCTTCAAAGACAGAAAGTGTAAAACCCGACAGGAAGTCAAGAAAAGGCACCTCAAAAATAATGACAGAGTCTCAGAAGCAGGCATTATGGGAACACGCTCGAGAAATGGAGTGTCGGTGAAGAGACGTTCACACACACTCAGACACAGTGGAGAAGCACAGAAGTTATGCGCATGGCAAGTCAGAGCAAATATTTTTTATTTATAATGATTCTATTAAGTGTCTTCGACAGATACCTTGACTAATTTGGTAATAGAGAACCACTGTGATGCAGCACAACGCCTGAGCCACTAGGGGGCAAAATAAGCAGTGTGAAATAATCACCTAAAAAAAGGTTTGGGGCAGCCACCCACATAATTTCCCTGGCTACAATGGATTTGAAAGTAAAGACAGACGTGACCTTGGTGGAGTCCAAAACAAGACTGAAGATTGTTTGCAAAAATAGCAGCTTTAAATAGCAAAACCGGAAGTGATGTAGTGGATCCGGAAGTGACTTGCTTCTGGCACCAGAACTGGAAGTGACGCGTTTCTGGGCGCTGGAACCGGAGATAACGTGCGTCTGGGTGCCAGGACCGGAAGTGATGTCTTTAGGGTTGAATCAGTCAGGTTTTCCCATTTTTGTCTACAGAGACAACAGAAGAACCTTTAACACACCCAGCCATCCCCTAGCCTGGCGTGGAATTACCTTCACTTGGAGCATACAGCTCCTCCTATTCACACGTGTGTGACAGAAGGCATTTATGGGAATCATCCAGTCTGGTCAGGTGGCTTAACCTCTAGTCCTACTGGTGCACGTGGACACAAAGCAAGGGCCACTTTAAAGAAAGTTACATGCAGTGCAACAATGGCGGGCAATTCCAAGAAGCAATCAAAGGCTGATTCACTCGAGTCAACTAATTCCCACTGGGTTCTTCACATCAACTCCTGCTGTCTCTGACTAAGTCTCTTCCTTCCTTCTACGTGACAGTTTGCTTGATTCTAATCAGTCAGGCTTCAAGAGGAGCCATTCTACTGAGACGACTCTACTCAGACTGGCTAGGGTTACCAACATGTCATATGTGCTTTTTCTGGTACATTTCTCATCTGAATTCAACATGGTCGATCATCATATCTTTCTATGCATCCTCTCTCACCTTGGCATCACTGGAACTGCCCTCAGGTAGCTTGAGTTCTACGGCTTGGGCAGATAATGGCGGGGAGAGATGTCAGCAGTGCTCCAGGCAAGCAGAGGGGTGCCCCAAGGATCGGTGCCTGGCCCACTCTTCTTCTGTCTATACACCTCCTCACTAAGCCCTATCATTGAGTTCCATGGTGTCTAGTATTATCGTTATGCTGTTGATACACAGTTGTAACCATTTGTTCCCTCCAGTGGACCACATGGTATCTGCTAGAATCTCAATATATCTCACTGCCATTGCCATCCTGATGAAGAACCACAAACTTAAGCTCAATTTGGCAAAAATGGGCCTTATTGTTATCCAAGCTCCTCTGTCTACTCAACATGCCATCCCTGTTCATCACAGCTTATAATTATTATCTCCTGCCAAGTCTTGGGGTGGTGAATTGTGACCAGCTATTTCATTGTCCATTTCTCAGCCTTACAGAGTTACTCTGTACAACACCCGCAAGATCAGACCATATCTGACAGAATATGCAGTAGATCTCCTAGTCCAGGCTTTTCTCTTGTCACAGCTGGACTACTGGAACTCTTTGCTGGCAGGAACACCAGCATGTGTGACCAAGACACTGTAGACAATTCAAAATGCAGCAGCACTTCTGATGTGCAGCGAGCGAGGTGGGCACATGTCACCCATCTATCTAGGTCACTACATTGGCTCCATGTAGCAACATGTATTAAGCTCTTGATGCTTGTCTAGCAGTTGATGGGTCAGCACCTGTATATATGGATCCACACGTGAGGTCCCACTCAGGTCTGCTGATGAACGGCATGACTCTGCATGACATTAAATCTCAAGTCCATGATTCTACCTGGCTGGTAGAACAAGCTGCCCACCTCAAATCGAAATGTTGACTCCCTCCATGTGTTTAAGAAGTGTTTGAAGACTCTCATATTCGGTGAATTTCTGTCTAATTGATATTGGCATTGATGTGTTCTTGTAATGATGGACGCAACCACAACAAAAACAACATTTATTTCTATAGCATTTTCATACAAATGATGAATCTCAAAGTGCTTTATAACATGAAAAGAGAAAAAAGAAAAATATAAAAATAAGATCAGGCAATACTAAATAACAAAGAATAAATTAAGATGGCCAAGAGGACAGAAAAAACAAACAAACAAAAAAAACTCCAGGAGGGCTGGAGGGAAAAAAAAAACAAAATCTGCAGAGGTTCTGAGGCAGCAAGACCACCACTGGGAATTCTATCTAACATAAATGATTTCAGTCAGTCCTTATGGTTTTCAGGCTTCATGTGGAAGAATTAGACGATGGTCATGTGGACATCTGGCCTTCAATCTATCAGTGTAGGGACTGCATGGTGCCCTGATCAGGTGGTGGTGGCGCAGATCACCAGCACAGAGAACTGGAAAAAGAACAGCAAAGAAAGTAGGGGCTAGTATGGATTGGGGAACCATGATAAAAATGATAATTAAATACATATATAGAATATCAGGGTTACACTAAATTGAAGCTCTGAGAAAGCCATGTTAAAGTAATGAGTTTTTTTAGCAGTTTTTTAAAGTCCTCCACCATATCAGCCTGGTGATTTTCTATCAGTAAGCACCTATTCCAGATTTCAGGTGCATAACAGCAGAAGGCCACCTCACCACTTCTTTTAAGTTTAGCTCTTAGAATTCTAAGCAGACCCTCTAAGGTTATGATTTGGAGTGTAAGGTGACAGTCATTCTGAAATATAAAATGGAGCAGATTATTGAAGGTTTTATAAACCATCAGCAGTATTTTAAAGTCAATTCTAAATGGCACAGGTAACCAGTGTAGTGACATCAGAACTGGTGTGCTCAGGTTTTCTTTTCCTAGTTAAGATTCTGGCAGCTGCATTACAGTGCGTTACAGTAATCTAGTCGACTGAAGACACAAGTGTGAACTCATTTTTCAGCATCTTGTAAAGTTACAACTGAACTAATTTTGCTATGTTTCTTAAGTGAAAAAATGCTGTCCTAGTGATCTGATTAATATGTGATTTAAAATTCATGTCAGAGTCAATAATGACCCCTAAATTCTTTACCTCTGTATTGACTTTTAAGCCTAATGCATCAAGTGTATCCCTAAGACCCTCATTATATCCATTTTTGCCAATCACTAAGATTTCCAATTTCTCCTCATTTAGTTTGAGAAAATTACAACTCATCCATTCAGAAGCAGAAGTAAGACATTGGGGGTCAGTGAGACAAGATAGTCGGGGTCATCAAGCGCTATTGATAAATATAGTTGGGTGCCGTTGGCATAACTAGTTGGCATTTTGCTCTGAGCTCTTCACTTGTGATGATGATTTGTACCCTTGTCCTACAACACTTGTTCAAGAACAGCCCCAGACTGGTGTGTACTTTGACTATGTTCATCTCTTTTGTACGTTATTTTGTATTAAAGTGTCTGCTAAGCAAATTAAATGCAAATGTGAAGCACATTAGTGCTCAGTTAAAGAAAGATGCATGACGGGTATCAACCCAAGTGAGGGTTCTATGGCAGTGAAGTTGTAAAGGCACTCGGGATGCAGCAGTGGGCTCAAGAGAGTTCATGGTAGGCAGGTTTTTTAACCAGCTGTACATGTGAATGTTCAGTTCAGAGGGGACATTATTCTTAGCTACACTGCAAAAAGTACATGTTTAAAAACTTGACAAAAAAACTTAAATGGGAGTTGTTTTGCCTTAATTTAGCAGAAATGTCTGCCAATGGGGTCAACAAAATTTACTTGACAAGATTTCATAAAACTAAAAAATCATAAATACAAATTTTTTGATAAGTCAATAATTCTTACAATAAGGAAGACAAGATTTAATATCATGATATAAATACATTTCACTTGCCTAGATTTCATTTTTTTGCAGTGTAGTATCTTTGAGTAGACTCCACTGTCTGTCTAAGGAGCTTAAGAGAAAAGCTTTAACTCCTTGTTGCCTACATTTATTTACAATTATATCAAAAAAGAAATTATGTGTGTTTTTGTTGTCAAGCAGATGCTAAATTAAGAAGAAGGGTCTAGCTGCAGCTTAGAATACCTATGGCACAGGTCAGGTAGTGCCCACAACATCAATCACAAAACTCCCTTTGATTCCATCCATCCATCCATTATCCAACCCGCTATATCCTAACTACAGAGTCACGGGGGTCTCCTGGAGCCAATCCCAGCCAACACAGGGTGCGAGGCAGGAAACAAACCACGGGCAGGGTGCCAGCCCACCACAGAAGAGTAAGTATACATCACATAAATAAAATACAGTGGTAACAAAATTGTTCTTTCAACGTGTCGAACCAATAGGCTGACTTTGAAAATAAAAAGGACATGTATGAAAATCCCAAAACAATATGTAGCAAAATATACGTATAACAAGTGCTAATAATGACAGATTGATTTTACAAAAATTAAACAATGAGAGCACCACCTAGAGGTCACAGAGTGACAGAGCATTACGTTTGATAGGAGAAGGGTCTAACGGCAGCCTGCAATACCTGTGGCACAGGTCAGGTAAAGCCTGCAATGCCAGTCACAAAATGCCCTTTGAGTCAGGTAATCCTCCTACAGCCCTAATCTTAACCATAATGTAACGGGACCCTGATGTTAACTGTAGTCTAATGCGATGGGTGTTACGTGACTGACGTTGAGGGCGTTTTACATGACTGACCTCATAGGTACTGTGGTCTGCAATTACACTTTGTTGAAATTAAGTGGAGATTGTTAATTTGAATATAGCACACAAGCAAACAATTAGCTGGCACGTATTTTTATCTTACCGCAACTTACCTCAAATTTGGACAATTTCTCGAAATAAGTAGCCAAAATCCATGTGCATAGCCACGCCAACACTTTGTTTCCACCATGACTGCTAGATGGCGTGACCAGTGCTTCCAATATGATCCTTGGTACATATCGAATACGCATCAACTGGCATTGGAGGGATACATACTCCACCTCGGCTGCATTCATGCCAGATGTGGTTTGAAGTGATTTCATGACAATCGTCTACAAGGGTGTTGGTTAACTGCTACATTTAATGGAATTTTTAGCCTCGCATATTGTAACATGTCACCTTCTCTAACTGCCTGCATTGGTCTTCTTCTGGCTTCTCAGGTTTTCCTCCTGTGGATGTTTGAGTCTAAATGGATCTTGTATGGGTGTGGATGTGTGCATCAGTGGGCCGCCTCATCAGCTCATGCCCTGTCATTGGCTGAGCTGTGTGTTGCTGGGATAGGCTACACCCTCACTGACTTAAGTTGGATTAAATTGGTTTGAGTGTGTTTGTATTCACAAGCAGCCCGGAGCCCCTTATGGCAGCAATGACACGAGTCCATCACAATGAATTCAGTGCCTCCTGTTATTCTTCTCTTTCTGTGTTGTATGGTGCCTAATAGAAGTACAAACCTTGGAAGTTTTCATGTCTGTACACTTGGAGTGTACGGTATTTGGCTTTCTACTAATCATCAGGTTTTATATAACTCACATGCTGAACTGTATAACTAGTGTTATTATAGTCACTGTGCCACCTGACCACCCAAAGGACTGCATGATCCTCGCTTGCTGGGCCTCACTGCCACACAGCTCTTGCATTCCTGCTTCTGGCCCATCAAATGTTTACAGCCTGACTCCACATGGTGGTGCTGCTGCCTCCCTGTCACAAGCACACGGCTCTATGCCCACCTCTGCTCCCCAGCCACCACAACCCCACCCCTCCCCCTCTTGCCCCCAGCCCGACAGCCTTGGGCCTGGAGCCTGAACCTTATCTCGACATTTGCACGTGGTGCTCCTGGTGGGCACGAGGCCATGTGGACACCTACTCTGTGTTTCCAGATAACGTAATCGTTTCTGTGAGAGAGCTTTTGTGGAACGTTTTGGCCGCGTTCCTAAGGGCGTTACTGGGAGGAGACCCTCATACAGCACAAAAGTTCAGTATATAATCATTATCATAACAGAACAATATGCCAAGCCTGCTTAATCCAAGTAAGGACCCATCCTAGTATTGCTATGATTACTATTATTATGTTCTGACTCCTTTAATTGGTTAAATTAGATTCATTTTAATTAGATTCATTTAGTTCTCTGACTGTAGTGAGTCCTAAGATTATCTTGCTTCTTGTGCATTGCTCTTCATAGTGAAATGGATTTTCTGTCACAGTGACATTTTGAAGTACAGTGCCCTCCATAATGGTTTGGACAAAGATACATTTTTTCTTGATTTCTCCTAATGCACCATATTTTAAAATTACAAATCACATAATTCAGACATTGTGATTAAAGTGCACATTGTTTCCTATCATTTAACGGGATTTGCACACATTTTGGTCACATCTTGTAGAAATAAAAACGCTTGGTCCATTTCAGGGCACCATAATATTTGTGACAGTTGGTATCACAGGTCTCACCATCTGTGGAAAAACCTACTGTAGTAATCCACATCTTTCATCTTTTCCACAGTTTTTGGCAAATTGAGAAAATAATGTCGCCCCCTACAACTAACAATCTCTAGATTTAATTTTTCCAGTGCTTCACATACACAATGTGTTTTTTTTTCACTAATCAACAACACCTGCCATTTAAATCACACAGTCACAGTATTTAAATCATGTGATCGTAATCCAACATTTTCATTGGTGGGTCTTTCCTCATTGGTCAGTGGAACTGCTAGGTTTTTGTCTTACATTATGTAAAATGCTGTGTATATATTCGCTTCTTCCATCAAGCTGTGACCGGAATGAAGACATACAGTCATATGAAAAAATTTAGGAATCCCTCTGAGCCTGCATAATAATTGACTCTACTTTCAACAAAAAACATAACAGTGCGTCTTTCATTTCCTAGGATAATCTGAGCACTGGGGTGTTTTCCGAACAAAGATTTTTAGTGACACGGTATTTAGTTGTATGAAATTAAATCAAATGTGAAAAACTGGCTGTGCAAAAATGTGGGTCCCCTTGTCATTTTGCTGATTTGAATGCCTGTCACTGCTCAGTGTGGATTACTGGCAACACCAAATTGGTTGGATGAGCTCATTAAGCCTTGAACTTCATAGACAGGAGTGTCCAATCATGAGTGGTAAAAGGTATTTAAGGTGGTCAATTGCAAGTTGGGCTTCACTTTGACTCTCCTCTGAAGAGTGACAGACAGCATGGGATCTTCAAAGCAACTCTCAAAAGATCTGAAAACAAAGATTGTTGAGTCTCATGGTTTAGGGGAAGGCTACAAAAACTACCTCAGAGGTTAAACTGTCAGTTTCAACTGTAAGGAATGGAATCAGGAAATGGAAGGCCACAGGCACAGTTGCTGTTAAACCCAGCAGGTCTGGCAGGCCAATAAAAATACAGGAGCAGCATATGAGCAGGATTGTGAGAATGGTAACAGAAAACCCACAGATCACCTCCAAAGACCTGGAAGAACATCTCGCTGCAGATGGTGTATCTGTACATCATTCTACAATTCAGAGCAATTTGCACAAAGAACATCAGGGTGATGAGAAAGAAGCCCTTTCTGCACTCACACTACAAACAAAGTCGTTTGTTGTATGCCAATGCTCATTTAGACAAGCCAGATTCATTTTGGAACAAAGTGCTTTGGACTGATGAGACAAAAATTGAGTTGTTTGGTCAAAGAAAAAGCTCTTTGCATGGCGGAAGAAGAACACCACATTCCAAGAAAAACACCTGCTACCTCCTGTCAAATTTGTTGGAGGTTCCATCATGCTGTGGGGCTGTGTGGCTAGTTCAGGGACTGGGGCCCTTGTTAAAGTTGAGGGTCAGATGAATTCAACCCAATATCAACAAATTCTTCAGGATAACGTTCAAACATCAGTCACAAAGTTGAAGTTACGCAGGGGTTGGATATTCCAACAAGACAATGACCCAAAACACAGTTCGAAATCAACAAAGGTATTCATGTAGAGGGAGAAGTACAATATTCTGGAATGGCCGTCACAGTCCCCTGACTTAAATATCATCAAAATCTATGGGATGATTTGAAGCAGGCTGTCCATGCTCAGCAGCCATCAAATTTAACTGAAATGCAGAGATTTTGTATAGAAGAATGATCAAAAATACCTCCATCCAGAATCCAGACTCTCATCAAAGGCTATAGGAGGTGTCTAGAGGCTGTTATATTTGAAAAGGAGGCTCAACTAATTATTGATTTCATATCTCTGTTGGGGTACCCAAATTTATGCACCTGTCTAATTTTGTTATGATGCATATTGCATATTTTCTGTTAATCCAATAAACTTAATGTCACTGCTGAAATACTACTGTATAGAGAGGATGGTGCGGCCACATTAGACACCTTCCTGACCGCTCCATTTGACTGTGCGTTTTTTTAGTTTATTTCCCTTATTTATTATTTTTTCAATTACAGACGACATCAGGGTTAGTAATTTATGATAGTAGAACACTTTTGGAAATTGGAAACCGGTTCTCTACTTTTATTTCAGACACTTTTAAGCCCGATCCATCGTGGCCGGCTGAGATACTCCGCAACCCGGACAACAACAATAGATGCGAAGCTGAACCCGCGACGAACAAAGAAGCGGCATGGGAAATGCGGCGATGTCCGAAACAGACTGAGACAACAAGCACATCGCCCACCACTGCCTACCATCCTGCTGGCTAATGTTCAGTCCCTGGAGAACAAGCTGGATGACCTGAGTGCAAGAGTTACTTTCCAACGCGACATAAGGGATTGTAACATTTTCTGCTTCACAGAGACATGGCTGACCCCCACAGTGCCAGACCAAGCCGTAACACTGTCAGATTCATTCTCTGTGTTTCACGTGGACAGAACGGTGGAATCTAACAAAGCTAAAGGTGGGGGAGTCTACTTCATGACTAAAAATGGTGTGATGCCAGGAATGCTTCCATTCTCTCCGGCTTCTGCTTGCCTCATCTGGAGTATCTAATTGTCAAATGTTGTCCTCAGTATTTGCCTCGTGATTTTACCTCGGTCATTGCCACGGCGGTCTACATCCCACCCCACATGGACGCAGGCACGGCTTTGTCTGAACTCCATGATGTTCTGTGTACGACTCAAAACAAACACCCAGACGCAGCATTCATCGTAGCAGGGGACTTTAATAAGGCAAGACTCAGACAAGTAATGCCGAACCTCCACCAACATGTTACGTGTCCAACTAGTGGAGCCAGAGTTCGGGATCACTGCTACACCCCGTACAAACAGGGCTACAAAGCTGTATCACATCCAGCATTTGGGAAGTCTGACCATAACGCCATTTTCCTCATGCCGGAATATAAACAAAGTTTCATTTATAAGGTTTGGTCACAAGGGAGGTGAAGCGCTGGTCTGCCCAATCAGAAGCCACACTGCAGAACGCGCTCAATGACGTAGACTGGGACATGTTCTGAACATGTGCAGATGACATCAACGAGTTTGTGGAAGCAGTAGCTAGCTTTGTTAGTATGCTTGCTGATGAAGTTATCCCCACAGCGAGAGTTAAATCGTTTCCCAACCAGAAACCGTGTGTAGACAGATCGATCCGCACGGCAGTAAATGCTTGAACCGCTGCTTATAATGCTGGACTCACTACTGGCAATATGAGCGCCTACAAAGTGGCTTCATATGGCGTTCAATGTGCGATGAAAGTCACCAAACACCGGTATCAGGAGTGAGTAGAGCTGCACTTTCAACAGGGCAACATACAGATCATGTGGCACAGACTGTGTACCATCACGGACTATAAAGGAAAATCTCACACGACGGTAAGCGCAAACTCTGCATTTGCATTTGTTAATGAACTCAATGCTTTTTACGCCCATTTTGAGGCTGATTATGCAGCTAGCGCTAACTACTACCTGACCTCGGAGGACGGTGACGTCATCAGCATTGCAGAACGCGATGTGCGTGCAGCACTGAAATGAGTAAACATCTGGAAGTCTGGAAGGTGGCAGGTCCAGATGGCATCTCTGGACGCCTGCTGCGTTGCTGTGCTGACCAACTAGCTAGAGCACTCACCACCATCTTCAACGAGTCTCTAGCGCAGTTTGTGGTTCCTATGTGCTTCAAAAGATCCACAATCGTTCCTGTTCGAAAGAACAATAAGCCCACGTGCCTGAATGACTACCGACCTGTTGCACTGACATCATTAGTCATGAAGGTGTTCAAGAGGCTACTGAAAGAAATCATCTCATCCTTCATGCCAAGCACCGTTGACCCTCTCCAGTTTGCCGACCGTCCTAACAGATCGACAGAGGATGCCATTTCCCACGTACTGCACACCACCCTCAGCCATGTGGACAAGAAACAGGGGAACTATGTGAGATTGTTGTTCATTGACTGTATTTCAGCATTCAATACAATAATACTCTGTAGGCTTTTTGTGAAACTGAGGGACTTAAGACTCAACAATCGCTTGTGTACATGGGTGCTGGACTTCCTCACTGGCAGAACACAGGCAGTGAGGGTTGGTAATTGTGTTTTCAACACCATCAACACAGGAGCTCCTCAACGGTGTGTTCTTAGCCCCCTGCTGTACTCCCTCAACACCCATGACTGCACGGCCACGCATTCCTCCAACACTATCGTGAAGTTTGCAAATAACATGGTGATACTGGGCTTCATCGCAAACAATGAAATGGCCTACATGGATGAAGTTGTGAACCTGACATTGTGGTGTGAGGAAAACTGCCTCCAGCTCAACTTCAGCAAAACCAAGGAGCTGGTGGTGGACTTCAGCAGGAGACAGCAGCTGGACTATAAGCTCCTCATAATTAACGGGACTCCATTGGAAAGGGTGAACAGTTTAAAATACCTGGGGATTCACATTTCTAAGGACCTGACATGGTCTGAACACATCCAAGTTCAGACCAAAAGTGCAAAGCGGAGACTCTACCATCTCAGACAGCTTAGGAAGTTTGGGGTCTCTTTGGGGATTCTAAAGACTTTCTACTCTGGCGCTGTGGAAAGTATCCTGACACAGAACATTACATCCTGGTTTGTAAACTGCTGAGTTCAGGACTGTCAAGCCCCACAGAGAGTGATCTGTGTAGCGGAACACTACTGCAGGTCAGCTCTACCATCTATGCAGGACATTTACACCAGAAGATGCAGGACCAGAGCTCTCAGGATTATCAAAGACTCCTCTCATCCCAGCAATAGCCTGTTTCATCTGTTAAAATCAGGCAAAAGGTTCTGCAGCATCCTGGCCAGGACAGAGAGACTCAGAAAGAGTTTTTAACCTCAAGCCATGAGACTGTTAAATCAGAACACGCCATCTCATCCATGACCCTCCACATACTTAGACTGGACTGTAAGTTGTACTATGCCATCTACCCGTACCTTGTTTTGGAATTGGTCTGTCATTTAACTAGGCACCTGTCTAACTTTGGTTTTGCACAATAATCACTGCACTATTGCTCCTTAGCACTTAATTCTACTTTATTCACATAATTTTACTTATTTATTATGTTCTACTATATTGTTATCTTTCAATCTGTGACTTTTTGTTACTCTAACTGATATTCATCTAACTTTGCACAGTTTTTGATAAGCGGACCAGGATGCATTTCACTGCGTGTTGTCCTGTATAACTATGCATGTGACAAATAAAGAATCTTGAATCTACTGTTTTCATAAGGCATGTCATATATTAAAAGGAAGTTGCTACTTTGAAAGCTCAGCCAATGATAAACAAAAATCCAAAGAATTAAGATGGGTTCCCTAACTTTTTTCATATGACTGCATTTGGCCATCACCACTGCCTTATAACATCAGGAAAGGCTTAGTAACTCCAAAAACTAACAAAAAACTCAATGCTGAATAAAAAATGGCAGTTACTAGGTTTTTCCATTGCATGTGGGGGGTGTTTGTGATTCCTCAGATGGGTTTCATTGCTTCATCAAATACCTCGGCTCGAGTCTACCCTTTGGAGTTTGTAGTCACCATTGTTCAACATGAGGACAAGAGCTGTGCTAATGAAAGACAAAGAAGCCACTATGAGGCTGAAAATCAAGAATAAAACCATTAGAGACATCAGTAGCACCTTAGGATGAGTGAAATCAACTGTCTGGAATATCATGAAGAAGAAAGAACACACTGGTGAGCTTGATAATCACAAAGGGACTAATAGGCCAAGGAAGACCTCGACTGCTGGTGACAGAAGAGTCCTCAATATGGTCCAGAATAGTGCAACAACTCTTAAAGCACAGAGGAAGCAATTATCTCCTCATTTCTTTTTCTTCTCCATTCATCTCTATTGGTCTATTAAACTCATCAATTTAGATACGTTTACAAGCCTTAAGTTTTACCTTGTTGGCCGACTTGTTTTTCAATCTCAATCCTATTTTTTGTAAAAATTGATTGATTTGTATGGAATGATTATAATAAAATTATTAAAAATTAAAAAGAAAAGTGCAACAGATCAGAGAATGTATTCAGGGGGCAGATGTGGAAGTGTCAGAGACAACAACATTTATTTCTATGGAACGTTTTCATACAAATAATGAAGCTCAAAGTGCTTTACAAAATGAAAAAAAAGAAAAAATATAACAATAAAATTAGGCAATACTAATTAACAGACTAAAGGTAAGGTCTGATAGCCAGGAAGGACAGAAAAAACAAAAATAAACTCCAGACGGCTGGAGAAAATAAAATAAATCTGCAGGGGCTCCGA